>NC_056568.1:25212840-25384013 GCF_013358625.1 Macadamia integrifolia
AAATTGGAGATATAGCACCCAATAGTCCTTAAGGCCTTGAAAATATAAAACCTGCAAAAAGAGAGTAAAACCCAAGGTAGCTCCATTCTAAATATGTAAAATGCATGTTTTACTACCCTAGATTTCACACATAAATGTGCTCATCAATGTACTACTTATTGCAATCTAATTTTAAGATAATTCAACTAGCTAGTGAGATCTATTGTACATGTATTGCCTTATCCCATACAGACTCATCAACTGTGACTGATTTTGTCATTGAGTTCGACCCAAATCAAGTTGTGTCAAGTAGTCTTTTGAATTATTGGTACTCGTATTTCAACTTGTTCATCTTGTTGCGTAATTGTTCTCTCCCAACTATACGATTTAAAGTCTTCTGGAATTGCTTTAGAATGTCTTCTCATCCAGTTTTGTTAAATGAATTATCGGATTTGTGTCCATTTTTTACAGCTTCTTTCATTGCCTCAATAAAAATAGTGGTCTCAAGTTTTGACCACTTAACAGCAGGGATACTACTTTCAGACATAATAGCTAGACATTATGAGTTAGCGTAAAAAGTTAGCATACTGGGTTAAAAAAGACTGAACACTAAAAAAAGAAATAACAAAGCTCATCTTCTGAATATGATACAAACATTTGTAAATAAAACTTATTACATACATACAGAATAACAATTTGTGTACTAATTCTAGTATGCCGCTGTTTGTAACCAAGACTTTATAACCGGACTTTTATACCCTCCATATATAAGTGCAGAGAACCTACATTCAGTTATCCATTAACTAACAATCATGTAATGAATATTAAATCAACAAATACCATTAACAGATACTATGAGACCATGAGAAGTAAGTAGAATGAACCATGAATTCCAAACAACCAGAAACATAGAAAAACCACAATTTTAATAGTAATATAAAAACCCTAATTTGACAATTAGGGAGATAGTGAGGTTGAGAGGGTTTAGGAGTAAGAAAATAGGAGGGAAAAGAGAAAAAAAGAAGGAAAAAAGGTATGGATCTGCAATTTCAGAATAGGCTTCCATTCACATGGTTTGTCTCTTTAAAGTTCAGATTTTAAAGAGACAAGGAAGGGTTCTTCTAAGTTCCCATTGAGTTGCAAATTTGAAAGAGAGAGCAAGAATGAGAGTGAGGGTTAGAGAAGAGTGAAGGAGAAGCTATATCGCTGGCTGGGGAAGAAGAGTTAGCTCTGATTCCGGTTGACTAAGAAGGGGTTTCAGAAAGAAATCACAGCAAGAAGAGGGTTTCAAAGGAGCTGATTTCGTAGGTTAGGAAGAGAAAGAGTAAAGGACAGAAGGGAGAATAGAAGCCTTGGATCACAACTCGCCTAGGGATTTCAAGCACTGAAGTGCTCTATTGATCTATTTCTTCAATTATGGGAGACAACTGAGGTTTGCAATCTTGAACAGTCAGTCATCTCAGAGTAAGGTAAAATTCTGCCAATTTACTCTCTAAATTCATTATTCTTGATCTTTTAAACATGTTAATGATAGCTTCATATATGGTATGGTTGAGATCATGGAATTTGTTTAGAAGAATGAAACTAATTAGGCATACCTGTTTGAGCAAAAACAAGCAGGGATGAGATCTGAGACCGAGACGCGATTGACGAGTAGAGAAGAGCAGCGGAGTTCTCCTAAGAAGAACGATGAGAAAATCTGGTTTTTAAAAAATCCAAAAGAGCTTAGGGTTTGTGCGAAAGAGAGAAAAGCAACGAAGAAGAAGAAAATGAAGATGAAGAACAAAGAAGAAGAAAGAAAGGAAAGATGTACCTGTTGTGTCGAGGATTCAAGCTTCGATCGTGCTTCTTCTCCAGTTGCAAATTTCTTCTTCTTCTGCTCTGCGTGCGCAGAGATGAAAGGGTGAGAGGTGAAAGAGGGGTGCTGATCGTGCTTCTTCTCCTGCTTGTGTGCTCTTGGCTCGATTTTATTGGGAACGAGTGTTTCACGATCTGTTGTCGTTCAGTATTTCATCCTCCAAATCATTTTTTTTTTTCAACTTTTGTTTTAAAAAAACTGAAATATATCATGATGTTGCCAAACAGTTTTTTGTGTTTTTTTGTTTCAATAGAATGAAAAGACGATAGAAACGATTTTTTAGAACGATACCAAACGGGCTAGGTGTAGGCGTGTTCCGAAATGTGGCACTGCCACGTGTATTATGTGTCCAGAAAAGAAAGTCTCTGAAGAAACAATCCTGGCCTAGGAAGTAGGATCCGGCGATCCGGAGTTCCAGACTCGGAGATTCCCATAAAAAGGGGTGAAGCAACAGATAGTAGGCGGGAAATGGAATGGAGAATCGCCGGGAAATAAGGGAGGAGACCGCTGCCGCCGAACAAGCTACAGAGCAGCGAGCTGGATTTTCTAGTGCACTTTCTGTTCAGCTGGTGAAGGACGGTGGTGTTGCGGCGTCTTCGGAGCGCGGAAAGTCGAGCTTGGTGGTGAGAATGAGAGGAGATGAGCAGGTGATACTGTGGGATCGGTTTCTACCTCGGAGGCTCCTTTCGGTGTTGCTCGTCGAGAACGATCAGTCCACCAGGCATATAGTTACTGCTATGCTCAGGAAATGTAGCTACCAAGGTATTCTGAAATGCTCTGCTCTGTTCTGTTCTGTTCTGTTCAAGAGTATCAGTTTTCGATTCACTAAACAATTAATTATTCTATATCTGTTACAAAATCTTACAATGCTTCACAAATTTGAATTCTCTAATTATTATGAGTGATCAGCTGGTAGGCACAAAGTAAAGAATCGATTTTTCCTATTAGATTGGTTTACTTAAGAGTAGTATAGTTGAAATCTGATATTATTGGTTTGAGATCTTATTTTTATGAGTCCAAGAACAGAGACTGGGTGACTCTAGTCTATACATCGCAGCCGGCAGGGTTCGAGTAATCGAAACCGATTCGGATTACTTCAAAACAAACTACTTTATTGGAACAAATCGGAGAATTAACCAATAAGAATCGGCCAGATTCGAAGTTCGTAGTAAGTACAAGAAAAAGCATGAAGGGCAAGAGTCACCGGAACAAGATTCTCGATCACCGTATGCGAGTCACCAGCTGTGTCTCATTGACGAAACCTGCATTCTCGGTCACCTGCAACTCGCCTCGTCACCGCTCTCTTTCTCAATCCAGTCCATTTCTCTCCTTGCGGGCAGCGTCCTCTGCAATTCCCGGTCGTCAGGTATGTCGCGCCTCATCGCCGTCCTCCTTCTCACTGCGTTGCTTTCTTTTTCGCGCCCCCTTCTCTGCAACCTTTCCTCACTCTCTAGTCTCCCCCGCCCCTGCAACTCTCTCTCCCGCTTTCCCTACCCCATCTCCGGAGACCGAGGCGTCTTCCCGAAGCATTGCGTGCCTCCCTCCCTGCACATCATGTCTCTCTTTTCCCCCTTCCGAGCTTCCGGTGGCCGGCGATAGTTGCCTTACGACTATATCTCTCTCTCCCCACTCCCCACTCCCCACTCCCCACTCCCCGGCCCCACCGCCCTCCTTCGATTCGTTCGATGTTTTTTTCAAATCACGAGACGAGGACACGTGTCTCATACATGTGTTCGGTTGGGATATATTGGATCTTTATTAGGACATGTCGATTTTATTTTTTGGGTAGAGGAAAAGGGCATGTGGAATGAATCGGTTTAGATCTTTAGTAAGGTTTTAAACTCGGGCTGGGTCGGGAATGGACGGATTTATCCCTGTGTATATGTTTTAATTATTATTATTATTATTATTATTATTTTTTAAGGGTTGATTGGTATCAAATCGGTCAAGGATCTGGGATCGGCCTTGGTCATTGGTCAATATGAATCATATCCAATTTTTAAAACTATGATATTTATACTAAATGAAATTTTGTACTTCTTTTGGGCCTCTAAAACATTATATATCATTTTCCCCCTTGTTTAATGGTTCCATTTTTTTTCTTGACATTTACTTGTGGGGAATTGGAGATCCAGTACCGGGGTATTGAGAACACATGTATTACTTCAAACAACTCAAAATATAGTGAAAATTCGTGACATTGTAAAAATAAGTGAATTTATTTGATTGAAATATCCATGATTTCAGTTCCAAAATTTATTGGGAGAGAGAACTTTGTCTATTAGCATTCCCACGACTAGATGCACAAGGAAGTGGTGGTAGGGGTAGGGGCACCCTTTAGGAAAAAAAGGTTTCTATTGGGGAGTGTGACCCCTACACCCAAATACATGGGGGGCGGAATGACCCCACCCACACCCCATGAAATGAATGTGTTCTGTGCACCCCCATTGGCCCTTGCGCATGCATAGGAAGTGCACTCCCCTATAGGAAACACTTCCCTATATATATATATATATATATATGACAAAAAACCCTATCAGTCTGACACAAGAAAAACCAGACACGTGGGCCAATGAGAGCATCTTCAGTGCACATAGGGGGCAATATTGTCTTTCCAGACCCGCTTGTCTGGTGTTTCTTGCCCCAAACCAACAAGGTTGTTTCCCATATATATATATATATATATAAGTTTCTCCCATGCCTCCCTACACCCTCATTCACTTTCTAATCTTTTTTTATTTTTTTATTTTTATTTTTTTATGAATAAAAATAAATTCATTACCAAAAAGGAGAAAAAAGAGGGAGAGAATATACAGCCCGAGGGGAAAAGGAGGAAGGGGGGGGGGAAGAAAGGCCTAGAGAAGCTGACAACACCAACTAACCAAAGGGGTGGGGGGAAGATAGAAAAGGGGGGTGATTGCAGGATACAACAATGATCCTGTTTCACGGAGAATCACAACCAGGGCGACGGGGGAGGATCTTGAGCTTGGATCTAACATCAAAATAGACGGCTTTCCATATCTTGTCCAAGGAGCGATAGTTTGAAGGTCCATCTATAAAGATTTCACTCCATCCAAATATGATTGATGGTGGTGCAGAAGACTAGTTTGCCAATAATGTTGCATATAGTAGAGCCAGCAAATGTCATATCGAGCCAAATCCATTCCTTGGAGAGGGGGAGGATGCCTCTCCTACTAGGCTAGCAAGAGCTAAGGACACGCTTCCACATTTTCGAGGTAAAGGGACATGTGAAGAACAAATAGTCAATGTTTTCAGTACCATTCCAGCAGAGATAACAAGTGGGGGAGACCTGAATGTTTCGAAAGAGAATGAAGGATTGGGTGGGGAGGCAATTAGAGATGGCTCTCCAAACAGTGAAGCTATGGTGTGGTATATGGCAAGGAAACCAAACAATCTTACGCAAGGGGGCTGGGGGACTATGGGTACGAATAAAATTCCAAGCTGAGGAGGAGCTGAAGGTGCCAGTTGGCGAAGGAGACCAGATGATTTTGTCGTGTCTTCCACGATGCCTAGGAGGAAGGGGATAAGGAAGACCAGATATCAAGGAGGGGGAAAGAAGGCGGGGGGAGACCAACCCTCATCAAATATTATTGAGGAAACCAAGGAGTCTTCATTAAGATCGGAGGAGTAGATGGTTCCGGCTCCAACTGTAGAGAGGACTCCAACAGGGTGCCAGTTGTCCAGCCAAAGAGAGGTGGAGAGGCCATCCGAGATAGAGGAGTGAATGGCACGGATGTCCACGGGCCTAAAGCTAAGGATGTTACGCCAAACCTAAGAAGTATTAGGAGGAGGGGAGGACAGTCTAGATGAAGTCTATAAAAAGGAGAGTAGAGTAGACCCAGGAGACCCAAGTGCTTTTTTACTTATAAAGAATCTTCCAGATAAGCTTAAGAAACCCGATCGAGTTGATATCTTGGATTCGGAAAATGCCAAAGCCACCTTCTTGACCACCATCCAATCTTAATCTCTGCATCTTAACCATTGAATCCATTCTGTTGCCACAACCCATTCTCCGTACCCCTGCTGCAGTCTCTCTCTCTCCGACGTTCGCTCGCGGCCGGAAACGATGTTGCTGCATCTCCCTTTCCTCTTTTCCATTTCTCTCTCTCCCCCACTATGTCTTATTTTGTTTCTTGAAAATCTAAAGAATCAAGGGAGCACCCGAGACAGAAGCCGTTGAGGATCCATGATGAAGCTCCTCATCCCGGCTCGAGGCAAGCTCAACCAAGAGCTTCAATGGCCCCGCCAGGGGCCAACACGGCAACCAAATTGTACACAGCCAGGGCCACGAGCAGAACCCAGGTCGTCCATTCAGGCAACTTGGAAAACCAAGCTACAACAATTATCCAAAGAACTATATAGCCTTGATGCTTCCTTTGCTCTTGCAGAGCTGATTCAAGTCTCTCATTTTTGTAGGTCATCCGCCAGAAAAAACAAAAGGAAAACAACTAAATAAGAACAATATTCAGTCAAACAAAGAAAAATCCATAAATTTCTTAGGCCAATAAATTAATCACAAGAAGAAAAACGAAGAAAGCTCAAAATGGCAGACGTCTGATCCCTCCTCAGTGATGTCACAACTTAGACTAGAGAAGAAAGGAGATGAAGAAGAAGATGAAGGAAAGATGGTTTGCAAGGCCTGAAATTCTGGAAGGTCACGATTTCTTTTCATTCCTTGCAGTCATACATTTGGAGTCAGAGGCCGCAAAGGTTTTTAAGGTGAGTATTCTCTCTGCATGTGTCCAAAGGGCTTGCTTTTTGGTGTACAAATTTTTTTTTTAACATGATAGATAGATAGGTGGTAGTTGAATAGAAAGGATTAATGCTGAGGCAACGTTGGCTATGAAATGCAGTGGACGGTCATCCTTTGTTCACATCGTTTATTACTATTCCAACTATGACATATGCTGATTCATTCTATAGTTAACAAGTGGCTTGATATGGGCTTTCACATGCTTTATGTTACTCCTGTTTCTTGTTTCCTCGTGTTACTATGATCTTATGAGCTTCACATGCATTATAACTTCTGCTCTTTCATCCCAAATTAATTTGCTCTTTTGTTTGGTTTAACAGTTGAAATTTTCTGGGTCATGGAGCCAGGATATAGAAACCCTAAATGAATTAATTTAATTTAAAATACGTAAAGAAAATATGAAGAGAATAAGTTGAATACCATACATATGGTGTAGGGCTGAGTGGAGATCAACTCAGGAATGTCAATACTTAAGGTTATCAGAATCGGTCCAAATTTTATGGGATGAATTTTTTAGGTAAAACAATAATAATGCAGCAAGGAAGAAATTGAATATTCAACTCAGCTGCAGGAGATGTCTACATGAAAGTGAAACTCATGTCTTCCAGGAGAGGAGGCAATTAGAAACTGGCAGTAAAGTAAGTCTGACAATTTGAACCAAAGGCCCCAAAATGATATATAATGAAGCAGACAAACTATGTCAGGAGTCACATCCCTAAGAGTAAAACAAAAGTTCATTATACAATCATGATCCATTACAAGAACTGTGTACGTATGTTTGACAGCATCCTCCATCAGTTGAACAGAACTAGGGCGTTGAAACATAGTGTTGAATCCCCATCTCCTGATAAAAAGCATTGATTGTCCGCTTGTTGGTTATTAACTATATCACATGTGATAAAAGTTCCACTAGGAAAAAATGATTATGGTAGCAGTAGATTGGCCAGAGATAGAGTGCAATGCATTAAAATCCCTAGAGAGCTGGTACATATCCATTCTCAGAGCATTAAAAGATTTTCCATTTTCTTGAATGGTATGAGGATCAATGCAAGACTGGACTGGCAATAGTGAAAAAAGATTACATATGTACATAGTTTTTCTTCCTCTTTTCTATCAATAGTGAAGAATATGCATCGAAAATTCAGATCATATGCAGAACTATTCTATGGAATTGTTCATTCCAAAAAAATTAAATTCCAGACCTTTTGTCTCCTCATGCTGGACTATATTTATATTATAAGGTTGGTTTACGGAATCCTTCTTAAGTCATTGCAGATTATCTATAATATCCCTTTTATTTGTTAATAAAAGAAGTCTTTTCATGCTGAGGTTCTAAGTAGTTTGCTTATTTCTCAAGTCGAGAGTCAGTCTTATTGAGATTAAAGAATATCCTTACAATTTTGAGTAGTTGCCTTTTAGATTTTGGATTTTGAATTAAGAAAATAGGACTGCATGGGGCAATCACCTAATAAAAATATATGGTTAAGTATAAGTTGAGTATAAGAGATTAGGGGATGATTCGACTTGTTAGTAATGATAGAGGTCTTTTTTATTTATAAGAACATTACAATAAATCAAATAAGGAGAGTAGGGTAATGCTGACTAAGCGTCCCTATCTACAAAACTTACTATGGTAAATAGTAAATAATAAAACTTAACCAAGGTAAAAATAAAACTAATTACGGTCATCTCAACACTCCCCCTCAAGTTGGTGCAAATATATCATACATGCACAACTTGGAGACGAGAGAATGAAATGCCTTACAGTGAACAACCTTGGTGAACACATTAGCTAACTAATTTGTAGTACTAAAAAAGGGAATGCAGACAGCCCTTTGGTCAAACTTCTCTTTGATGAAGTGTCTATCAATCTCAATATGCTTAGTCCTATCATACTGAATAGGGTTGTGGGCGATGCTGATGGTTGCCTTGTTATCACAACACAGACGCATAGGACCTTCAACATTTACTCCGAGATCACTCAGTAGGCTCTTAAGCTAGACCAACTCACAAATCCCTTGGGCCATTGCGCGATATTCGGCTTCAACACTAGACCGAGATACCACAGATTATTTCTTGCTCGCCTAGTAACAAGGTTTCCTCTAAGTAAAGTACAATATCCAAAGGTAGATCGCCTATCATCAATAGATCCAGCCCAATCAACATTAGTAAAGGCCTCATTCTTCAAGTGCCCTTGATTAGAATACAAAATACCCTTTCTAGGAGTGGATTTCAAGTACCATTAGGATCCCGGTACACAACATCAAGGTAAAGTGTCCTGGGAAAATGAAGAAAACGAGCTAATAATACCCACAACATAAGCAATATCAGGCCTGGTGTGGAACACGTAGACCAGACTGCCAACAAGTCTCCGGTACTGCTCTTTATCAACAGAGTCACCCATTGCATTGCTCAGTTGATGATTGACCTCCATAGGGGCATCCGCAGGCTTGCACCCAAGCATACCTGTCTAAATAAGGAGATCCAAAACATACTTCCTTTGGGAAATGAAGATACCTCAGTTAGATCTAGCCACTTCAATCCCAAGGAAATACCGAAGGGGTCCTAGGTCCTTAGTCTCGATTTGCTGCTAGTAAGGCCTTAAGGTTGGAGATCTCCTCATCATTGTTACCAGTAATCACAATATCATCAAGATAGACAATCAGAGCAGTGACCTGGTTATCTTTCGCCTTTGTGAACAAGGTGTGATCAGTTTAACTCTATCTATATCCAAACTTATCATAGCTTTTATGAACCTCCAAACCATGCCTTAGGAGACTGCTTGAGGCCGTACAATGACTTCAACTTGTAGACATGTCCGGCACTGGAAGGAGTGGAAAAGCCAGGAGGAACATCCATATAAATTTCCTCTTCAAGATCTCCATTCAAGAACACATTCTTGACATCCAGTTGTTGAAGATTCCATCCCATATTTGCAGCAACAGATAGCAATGCCGTGATAGTGTTCATCTTTGCAACTAGGGCAAAGGTTTCCTGGTAATCAATCCCATAGGTTTGGGTAAAGCCTTTAGCCACCATGCGTGCCTTGTATTGCTCAACTATCCCATCATCCTTCTGCTTGACTGTAAACACGCACTTGCACCTAACTAATTTCTTTCCCTGAGGAGGAAGAACAAGTTCCAAGGTCTCATTTTTATCTAATGCCAACATTTCCTCAACTATGGCAGTTTTCAACTTCGGATAATTTGTAGTTTCCTTCTAACCATCTGGAATAGACACAGAAAACAACAAAGAAACAAAGGCCCAATATGAGGGAGATAAAGATGCATAGGAAACAAAATTGGAGATGGGATGCTTGGTACAGGAACGAACTTCTTTTCTAATAGCGATAGGAAAATTGCCTACTGTCGGAGCAAAAGGTATAATATCAAGTATGGGAGGCTCTGAAGAAGTAATTGGTACAATATCAAGTATGGAAGAAGTATTACCTGATACTGGTGAATCCGATGGAGGTGCTTCAGAAGGGTATGGCTGGTTACTAGTGGCGTCTTGCTTCTTGGACCTCTAAGTGTAAGTGATCATATATCTTACAGGCTGATCTGGTGGCTCCCTTGAACGGGAGTTATACCTTGAATAGGAGATGTATCAATAACAAAAGGAGGCTCTTCCTCAAGACTCTCCCCCTAAAGAGGTGACGTGAAATACACCTCACACTCATGAAAAGTAACATCTATGGTGACATACAAGCGGCGAGTAGGAGGAGGATAACACTTATACCCCTTTTGAGAAGCCAAGTAACTAAGGAAAACACACTTTAGAGCCCGAAGATCAAGCTTGGACCTTGAAGGAGAGGAATTATGGGCAAAACAGACACACCCAAATACCCAAGGAGGAAGACTAGAAACAATTGTAGGATCAGGGAGAAAAGAAATAGGGAGCTTAAAGTTAAGTGCACTAGAGGGCACCCGGTTAATAAGGTGGGCAGCAGTAAGAATGTCATCACCCCAGAGATATTTAAAAACACCAGTAGCAAACATTAGAGCCCGAGCAACGTCAAGAAGATGAGGATTCTTGCACTCCGGGATCCCATTTTGTTCAGGTGTCCTAACACAAGATGTTTGGGAGAGAATATTCTGAGAATCAAGGTATTTCTAAAACTCCCCATCTATATACTCAGTGCCGTTGTCACTACGAAGGACTCGTACAATAGCATCAAACTAGGTATGAAACATGTCATGGAAAGATTTAAAACAAGAGAAGGCATCAGACTTATTTTGCAACAGATATACCTATGCCAAACAAGTACAATTATCAATAACAATAATAAACTAATGAAAGCCATTCCTATCAATTGCCCAAGAAGGACCCCACAAATCTGAATGAATAATAAAAAAAGGAATATCACTTTTATTTTCAGTAGGAAAGTAAGAGGTGCATGAATGTTTAGCAAATTCACATACATCACACTTAAGTTGTTTCAAACCATAATGTTTGACTAAAGTAGGAAACAGACGATGGTGCCACTGGTGGAGAGAGAGAGAGAGAGAGAGAGAACTAAGAGTATGCGTTGTCATAGGAGGAGGCACAACCACTGTTAGTTAAAATGTGTTTTAAACACGTTTAAAACGCGGTTGCTTTTTTTTGCCGTTTAAAACGCGTTTTCCCGTATGCTATTATACAATACGAAAAAAAACGAAAACGGAAAAAGAATCCGTTTTAAACGGCTGTTTTAAATGCGTATTTGTTTTTTAAGGGTAAAATAGGAATTTTATTAAAAAATTAATTAATTAAAAACAAAAAAAAAACCTATTAGTAAAATTGAAGAGTGAAGACAATATGGTGCTTGGTTTTTGGTTTTTAACTTTCATACTATCTATAGGAAAAAAATCACATCTTCTTATAGCCCATTGAGTAAAGAGAAGCTAAAGCTAGCAACATCTCATTTTCTTGTAGCCCATTGGGCTATTTTATCTTGGGACTCCCAAAGCTTTTGGAACATTAGATGCATGTATACAGGTAATAATCTCTCAAATTGCATGAGTATACTACCGTTTTTTTGGTTTCGTTTTTTTGAAAACTACATGTTTAATACTCGTACCATTCGTTTTCGTCTGTTTGCCGTCCCTTTTTTTTTACCTTTTTTGATCGTACTATTCATCGTTTTTATCTGTTTAAAACCCGTACCGTACGTTTCTGTTTTTTTTCCATTCCCATTTTAACTAACAGTGGGCACAACTAGTGGAGAATCCAAGCGGTAGAGCCCCTCACGGACCTGACCATACCCAATCGTTGCACCAGCCACCAAATCCTGAAAAAGGCATTGGGTAGAAAAAAAAATTTTTGAACAGAACTATACAACTCCTTAGTTAAACGATAGATGAAAATAAGGTTAGCACATAATTTTGGGACATACAACCCAAATGGAAGAGAAATTGTAGTGGTACAGGAAACGGAACCTTTACCAGAAATGGGGGACAAGGTACCATTAGTCACACGCACCTTATCTAGACCGGAATATAAGTATTGAAGACCTCAAAGCTACTTGTCATTTGATCGGAAGCACCCGAATCAAGTAACCATAAGGGAGAATGAGAGGAAGAAACAAGGAAACTACCTGTTTGAGCAAGGTTAGACATAAGAGGAGCAAGAGAAGTGCTACACTGTGTCATTAGTTGCTGGAGGGCAGCCATTTGATCCAAAGAGAATGGTGCAATAGTGGAGGCACTGTCAACAGACTCAGACATATGGGCATGGGGGCCTTGTTTTCCAGTTTTGCGATTATGCCCACCCTTGGGACGACCACATTAATTACGCTGAATAGTTTCCCGAGGAGGGGTAGAACCCTTAGACGAGGTTTCAACAGTCAGAGTAGCCAATAGTGCAGACTGAATAGGAATTCTAGAGGGTAGCATAACAGAGTGACGATGATCCTCAGATTAAACCAATTTATATGCCTGGAGAAGAGTCAGAAAAGTCTCGCGACCCAGAATATGTACCATGATCTGATCATATTTAGGATTAAAACCTGTCAGATAATCATACACCTGTTCCATGTCACGCTCCTTCTGAAGTGTACCAGCATCAGTTGGACAAGCCATAGGGATTGGGTGATAGAAATCTAGTTGTTTCCATAGGCTGCATAAGGTGGACTAATAACTTGAGAGAGACAACCCTTTCTGAGAGGTGGTTTTACAGTACGACGAATCTTATAGACTTAAGCATAGTTCCCCCTTGAGAATAGGTTTGCTTTACTGCATGCAGAGATCCTTGGCAGAGTAAAACAAGACAAAGCTTGGTCTGATAGTAGGCTCCATAGAGTTTATCAGAAAGGACATAACAATGGCATTATTGCCTAACCAGGTGTTAGCAGCGGCTGGATCAATTGGTTGAGGAGTGTCTCCAGTGAGAATACCAGAGAAGTTGTTCCCACAGATAGTAAGGAGGCAGGCACGAGACTATGTGAGGTAGTTCTGACCATTAAGTTTGATGGGTTCAGGATGAAGAGTGGATTAATTGCTTGAACAGTGACCATCAGAGGCCTCAGAGGAGGCAACCACAACCTTAGCATTATCACTTACTGTGGTCATACCTCAGAGAGAGGAACACGTGGATTGTGCAAGCAGGCACAAAGGGGCTCTGGCAGAAGGTGTTGATGGCAGCAGGTGCAGGCAGTGACAGGCATAGGCAGGAGCAGGTGCAAGCATAGGTGCAGGTAGGCACGAGCAGCAGCAAGCGCAGGTAGTAGGGGGCACAGGCAACAGAGGCAGGAATAGGCAACGACAGGTGCTGGCAGCAATATGCAACAGAGAGCGTAAGTAGCAGAGGTAGCGACAGGCAGCGGCAAGGAGACCACAACGGCGAGGCGTAGGCAGTGATGTCGCCACGGAGGCGGAAGCGGGAGAAGGTGTAGTGGATTAGGGGTTAGGTTGTATGGAACGAGGTTTAGTCTACCATGCTAGACTTGGATGCAAGGGCTCCCAAGGGTGTAGAAGAAAACCAAAAAAGAAGAAAAATATTTTAGGGTTTTTGCCTTTGATACCAACTTGAGAATCAAAGATTAGGGAATGATTTGACTTGTTAGTAATGGCTGAGTCTTCCTTATTTATAAGAAGATTATAATAAATCAAATAAGGAAAATAGGGTAACGTTGACTATGCGTCCCTATCTACATGACTTAACGTTGACTAACCGTTCCTAGCTACAAAACTTACTATGGTAAATAGTAAATAATAAAACTTAACCAAGGTAAAAATAAAACTAACTATGGCCATCTCAACAGTATAGTTTAATAAGTTGAGTGATCTCAATCATGAATCATTTAATTCTTAGATCCTTTCTAGATCTAGGAACAGAAATTAATATTAGGACTAAAAGATAAAAAAAAACTAGATTACTCAAATAAAAAAAATTGAAATATTCGAATAATTTATATTTTTGAGTAACCTGAAAGTAGTACTAAAATAAAATGACTAGGAACGATTATAAGTGGTGTAAAGGTAATGGAAGGAATCATGATTTTTTTAAATGGGAATTAGAGTTAAGCCAGTCCCTAAACAAGGAAACAGTTGGAATTGATAACCTAGTGATAAACATATACAGATAAAACTTACCAAACCTTTAAGGGAACACTTTGTATTCAACAATCTGCAGTCATTGTGGAATATGAATGTATACTTTGCAGCCATTACCAGTCCAAGAAACCGATCAAGATCATATCCAAAAATCCAAAGAAAATTGGACTTACCTCAGTTGGATCCAGGAGACAACTCTTGGGCTTTTGCTGCATCTTATGAGATATCCAGGGAATTCTTGTGGGACCCACAATGACTTCTGTTTGACTTTCAAGCCCTACTGTGATTGAACTCTAGAGTTTAAGGTTGACTCCCTTCACTCTAGGAACTTGATTGGATTAGACATCACATATTGAGATGACTGGATCCTGTGCATGCACTTTCTAATTACTTATATGGTTTTAGACCAGCTAGTTTAGTAACATCCTCATGGTATTCTTTTCCTACTGATTGGGTCTTCTGTTTGTGGCTTAAACAGTTGCTGCAGTTGCAGACGGGCTCAAAGCTTGGGACGCCCTGAAGGAGAAACACTACAATTTTGATCTTGTCTTAACTGAAATGGTTATGCCCTCTCTCTCCGGGTTTGGTCTTCTTTCCAAGATGATGAACAATGAGATGTGCAAAAATATTCCTGTTGTCAGTAAGTTAAACAAAGAGAAATAAAATTGTTTCATCTTAGTCTTACCTTCTTTTTGGCTTTGTAACTCTCTTTCACTTGTGTTGCAACAGTGATGTCTTCTCACAATTCCACAACGATGTCTTCTCATGATTCCCTTGGCATAGTGTTTAAATGCATGCTGAATGGTGCTGCAGACTTTCTATTGAAGCCAGTTAGAAATAACGAACTAAGAAACTTATGGCAGCATGTCTGGAGGAAGTATCATGTATGTTTTTTTCCCCTTACCAATAAATTACTCGGAACTATCCCACATCAACTAACTATGGGACCTTGGAAGGCTCCATACTCTAGTTGAGCCTCTCCACCTAACAGCTTAAGCTTTTGGGTTGTATAATCAAATATTGTATCAGAACCATCAGACCCACTAGAGGGCAGGCCTTGGTGCAACAGTAAAGTTGCTCCGTGGCGACCTATTGGTTG
This sequence comes from Macadamia integrifolia, assembly GCF_013358625.1. Classification (NCBI taxonomy): domain Eukaryota; kingdom Viridiplantae; phylum Streptophyta; class Magnoliopsida; order Proteales; family Proteaceae; genus Macadamia; species Macadamia integrifolia. The sequence goes on from NC_056568.1 coordinate 25,228,083, forward strand.
CAGGTTCAAGTTTGGAAACAACCTCTCTGCAAAGTGGGGGTAAGGCTGTGTAAATTATGACCCTCCCCAAACTCCGCAGTGATGGGAGCCTTGTGCACTGGGTACTCCATCAGACTGACTATGTTAATGGAACATTTGTGTGTGGCCACCCAAAGAGGAGCCACATGTGCCTTGTGTACTGCCATCCAAAAGAGGGTGCAACATGATTGCATAATTCAATATGAATATCTGTTTTTTGTTATTCATTCATCTTTTTCCCCCCTTTCTAGAAAAGCATTTTTTTTTTAATTCTTTCTTTCTCAATCATTGTGGTAGTTAATCTTGGTACTTTTAATTAAAAACAACAAAATATTTTTCTGTAACCTAGTAGTTCTGGGCTTGGATCTAACAATAGGAATCTGAACCAGGCTACACTTGAGACTGTGTCTGACAATATTGCTCCTATCAATCATGGAAGTTCAAATACTGATAAGGGATCTAGAACTGGGGGTGGTTCTGATAATGAAAGTGATTCGCAGGTAAGCATCCTCACGTGGTCCTAAAGTTTGACTCTTGTTTTGGAAGTTTGCAGTTCTTTACTTGTTTTGCATGCTTTAACAAATGGATTGGGTATACAGGTTACCAATTGGCGGTGTTTAACCTCGAGTCCAAAACTTTTGAGTTTGAAATGCAAACTGCCAATGACATTGGATCTTCACAGTTTCACTCAACTGGTCCAGTTCTCATGAAAATTTCAAGTCCAATGATCAAAACAGCCTTAGTAACATAGAATTGATCTGAATGTCAAAGTGGTTTGCAAAAGGAAAAAATTATATGTAGTTTAGTCTGAAGTTCTGTTATTTTCAATCTAAAGATACTTTATCATTTGTGTCTTTGAATGAGTTTTTTTAATATGGGCGTGATCATTATATCCAGAGATCTTTTAGTAATCTAGAAGAAAAAAATGGAGGTGCACTGAAGCTAAGGGAGAATTCTGAAGGTGAAAATGGGAATTTCGTTCAAGAAATTGACTTGGAATCAACAAAGCTTGAATGCGGTATGTATGTACTTGTTTTTGTTTGCCACAATTGCAGTATGGTAGGTAGTTTTTTTTGTTTGTCACAATTGCGGACTTGCAGTATGGTTTAAGGCCAGCAAGTATTATCATTTATATGATAAACCTGATTGTGCAGATAAGGCAACAGGGGAAGAAATGAATGTGTCTCTATCAATTCATGTGGCAAATTCAACACAAAATATTTTGAAGGCCAATGGTTTCTATAATGAATCCCCATGTAGCGAGGAATACCGAGCCTCGTCCAGAAGTAGGGATGGTTCCATTATTGATTTTGAGCTTCTTGATCAAATTGGGAGAACAAATGAACCTTCAAAAGAAATTATTGATTTCATTGGGGCAACAATCATTGAACAAAACAAGTTTCCCATCTTGGAACACAAAGATCACGCAGAAGATATCTTCTGTAAAAATGAGAAATCCTCAGTTGAAAAGAGAAGCACACTCAATTCTGGTTCCTCACAGTCGTGGAAGCTTTCTTTATGGGGACCACAACTTGAATTCAACGATGATGAAGTTTTTCAGGAGGAGCATGTGCTGAATCATTCTCATGCATCAGATTTTTCAAGGTGAGTTTCCTTTTGTTGAGTAATCTCCTTATGGACTACTCGGTTTTTGTTGGTTTAACTAATTTATTTGGTTTTATGACTTTATAGTTAAATTTTTTTCTTCCTTCTGAGGAAAGGGAAAAATAGGGTCCCAAAAAGGCTTACATGTTCTTGTGGATGAGTCCTGTTTTTGGTATTCACTTGACCATGGGAATTTTTCGCCTTAGCAACATGTGAAACGAATGTTTTATAATTATGATTTTGTATGTATAATCTTCGCAAGCTTTAGTCTAGCCTACATGCATCTGCAGACGTATTTGTTTTACTTGGAGCTGTTGGTGTTTTCAACTTGGAAAACTTTAATTCACACTTTCCTGTTTGGTACGAACAATTATTTCCTTGGATCTCTAGTCCTGTTTATACTTATTCATATTAAATTACTTGAAGCAGAAGTTTGTGTAGAGATAAAAGCAGATGAAAACTATGTGAGTCTTCAAGTGTAAACTTCATCTGCTACTAGCTGCTACTTGTATGATACTTGTCATTTTCTTTGATTGACAACCAGTGAAAAAAAAAAACTTTCTGGTCTAGAGAGAATCTTTTTCACTTTTGTTGTTCAAAAGAGAACTTAAAGAAGGAAAAAGGGTATCCTGAAGTAAGAGAGGACTGGCTACCATTCAGGAATGCTAACCACTCTATCCTTGTTTTATAGACTCCCAACTTCTTGCAAGCTGATCTTAGATATCATTTTGATATCTAGGAATTAATTTGAATGAGGTGTTCAGCTCAAACACTGAGGTCATAGCCAGTTAGCCTTCCCATGGTAGGGGATAACCTGTCTAATAAGCAATTCCAGAAACTCTAGATTTAAAAAAAGTGTTGGATGGGATAATGACTTGTGTCCAACATGACACCAGCCTTCTTTATTTATAATAACTGAGAGAAAATTCTAGAATACTACAAGGACCATTAAACCCCTAAAGGACCTAAGGACCTATTTGGAATCTAACAACTTCCCTAAAACCTATTATTACAACACTACCCCTCAAGCTGTTGCATAGATATCACATATGCCCAACTTGCAGATAATAGGATGAAACATCTTATTGCTAAGACCGTTAATAAATACATCAGCCAGTTGTTCACTACTGGGAACAAAAGGCACAGTGGTACGACACATATCCAACTTCTCTTTGATGGAGTTCCGATCGATATCTACATGCTTGGTTTGATCATGTCGGATAGGGTCGTGAGCAATGTTGATGGCAGATTTGTTGTCACAAAAGAGCTTCATAGGAAGGGCAACATAGACAACCAAATCTATAAGACGACCATGAAGCTATAGGAACTCACAAATGCCATGAGCCATAGCATGGAAGTTTGCTTCAGCACTTAATCGGGCAACCACGGCTCGCTTCTTACTTTACCATATAACAAGGTTACCACTAACAAAGGTGTAGTAACCAGTAGTAGACCAATGGTCATCAGGAGAACCTGCCCAATCAGTGTTTGTGAAGGCCTCCACCCTAAAGTGATCATGAGGAGAAAAAAGGATACCACGTCCTAGGGCAGATTTCAAATAACGGAGTTGTGCATCTATATGTGTCGAGTAAGGATCATGCATATATTGACTAACCAAGCTGACGACTAATGCTATGTCAAGGCGTGTATAAGAAAGATAGATCAAAAGCCCCACTAATCTCAGATATCTCCCCTTGTACACATAATCACATTCCTGGCTATTTAGATGACCATTAGCTTCAATAGGAGTATCTTCCAGTTTGCACCCCAACATACCTGTCTCAGAAAGAAGGCCAAACACGTTTTTCCGCTGAGACCGATAGATTCCACGAGAAGACCTGGCAACTTCAATGCCAAGGAAGCAAAGAAGCTCTCCTAGATCTTTGATCTCGAATTCCTCACCCAAGTATCTTTTGAGAAGAGAAATCTCTGCTAGATCATCACTTGTACCAATAATGTCATTTACATAGATGATCAAGATAGCAATCTTCCCACAAGATCTCTTGATGAACAGAGTGTGGTCAGCACTTCTTTGAGAGTAGCCTATAGCAATCATAGCCTTATGAAAACACTCAAACCAAGCACTAGGGGATTACTTCAGTCCATATAATGCATGCTTAAGCTTGCATACCTTCCCTTGGGTTTTAGAGTAAGTGAACTCAGGAGGAATGTTGTTCCCCATGAAGGAAAGCATTCTTCACATCCAGGTGTTGAAAATCTTAATCTAAGTTGATGACACAAGATAAGATAACATGGATTGTGTTCATCTTATCAAATGGAGAAAATGTCTCCTGGTAGTTAATCCTATAAGTTTGGGTGAAGCCTTTGGTGACAATTCTGGCCTTGTTATGATCCACTGCACCATCAACCTTTCGTTTCACTGTGAGGACCCACTTACAACCAATTGTCTTCTTTTATGAGCGAAGACACTAAATCCCATGTGCCATTCTTCTTTAGAGCTTGCATCTCCTTAACCATAGATGTTTGCCATTGTGAGTCTACACTCGCTTCCTGCCAAGTATGGGGAATATATTCAGAGGATAGAGAAGACAAAAAACTATGGTAGGATGGAGAAAGTAAGTTATAAGAAACAAATTTAACAATGGGGTGTAAACTGCAAGACCTAGTGCCTTTACGAAGGCAACTTTAGAGACGGATCAACATTACCAATTGGAACATCAACAAAATGGGAAAGAGAATTACCTGGGTCCAACGGGACAAGATCAGGCTTGAGAGGATACAATTGGTGTGGTAGGGTAGGTGCTAGATGTGTAGTGGTCTGAGTCTACTGTCTGCGACTATAAACACGTATCTTTGGTTGAGGCCAAGCCGAAGTAAGGCTATGGGAGTGTCTATCTCCCCTTGGAACGGGACACTAGCAGGAATAACAAGTTCAAGAGGCAGCACATCTTCCACAATGGAAGAAGACTCCCCCTGAAGAGGTGCCGCAGTGTAGTAAGACCCAGATTCGTGAAATGCAACATTCATAGCCACAAATCAACACCGAGTGGGAGGATAAAAACACCGATAGCCTTTCTGAGTAGGAGGGTACCCCAGAAAAATGCACCGGAGACCATGAGGATCAAACTTCCTATGAGGATGATGATCTCGAGCATAGCAAACACGACTGAATACCTTGGGAGGAACAGAAAAAGCAGTGGAGCCCTGGAGAAGATCCAAAGGGGAGAGGAAGGTATGAACCCAAGAAGGCATTCGGTTGATTAGAAAAGCGACAGTGAGAACCACGTCACTCTAATACTATGGAGGAACATACATCTCAAACATAAGAGTGCGTGCGACCTCATAAAGGTGGCAATTCTTCTGCTTAGCAACACCATTCTGAGTTGGAGTATCGACACAACTGGTCTGATGAATCATCTCATAAGTGGAAAGATAAGCCTGAAATGACCCTTTGAAGTATTCACAGCTATTGTCAATTCGAAGGATCTTAATGGTAGCACCGAACTAAGTATGAACCATTTGGTGAAACTACTGAAAGCAATAATAGGTCTCGCCTTGGGTTTGCGTCATATAAACCCAAGTGCTTTAAGAATGACAATCAATAAAATGGACAAACCACCGATAACTATTGACAGACACATAGCGGGATGGACCTTAAATATTAGAATGTATTGGTGGAAAAGGAGTTGCACTGTTATTTCCAAAAGCAGAATAGGTGATCCGAGTTTGTTTAGCTAATACACATGCCTCACAAAAAACTGACTCGAATTACAATACTTGAAAGAAGGAAAAAGCCTAGCAAAAGTTCTCAAAGTGAACAAACCGTTGATGCCACTGTAGTAATTAAGAGATGGGATGTGACTTAGAAGATGTCTGAAAAGCCTGATTTGAGAGCAATGCCGAGTCATCATCAAGCAGATACAAACCACCACGCACCCTACCAGAGCCAATCGTTGCCTCTGTCACTAGATCCTGAAAAACATAATGAGATAGGAAAAATGTGACTTTGCAATTAAGACTACTAATGGACAATAATTTAGTAGGGAAAGATGGAACATGCAAGATAATAGAAAAGGATAAAGAAGGAGTACAATTAACAGAACTCTTTCCTAAAATAGTGGAATAAGTCCCAGTAGCCAATTTGAACTTACCATTACCAAGGCAGTTAGTGTACTTAGAGAAAAGAGACAAGTAAACTGTCGTATGATTTGATGTCTCGGAGTCTAAAACCCACGTGGTAGAATTGACAGACATAATATGGCCACAGAAAGAGGTACTGACCCAAAAGGGGTGGAATGAGCAGAGCTCGCACTGGTAGATGCAGGAGATTCCGAACGTGTTCGAAGGCGTTGGATGGCAGTAAGCTCATCGGATGATAGCAAAGGTGTTGAGATGCTGAGAGCAGAGTCCGAGTATGGGACCTTAGTATGGTTGGCCTGACCAGAAGTACCGCTATGACCCTTCCCTTGCCCTTTTTCAGATGTATCAACAATACAACCATGAAGCTTCCCAGCAATGCTCCTTGGCGTGACACTCCTTGCCATAGTAACATAGTAATCTCACTTTGCTGGAACTCTGGTAGAGGAGCCACCAGACTGTGGTGCTATGTTGAGGGACTGAGTGCCAGAAGCAAGTGCAAATCTCTCGGTGGGAGTTGCAATAGGCTGTGGGAGATAGTGGTACGATGGCTGTCCTCAAGCTGGATCACATCATAAGCTTGATCTGAGGTAGGAAAGAGGGTACTTTGGGTTTTAGATCCAAAGGCTCTGATACCATATTGGATGGGGTAATGACTTGTGTTTAACATAACACCATCCTTCTTTAGTAATAATAACAGAGAAAAATTATTGAATATTACAAGGACCATTAAACCCCTAAAGGACCTAAGGACCTATTTGGAATCTAACAACTTCCCGAAAACCGATTATTACAACAAAAAGAAATAGAGCTTACTCTCTGAAAAAATAGGTTAGGGAAATAATAAAAAGATATATTATTTGAAGGAAAAACTACACTTCACTATGCCATGTGGCAGTACATGTGTAGGTCTGGTTGTGAGTGAGGACCTGACAACCATCTCATTGATACAGTTTCAGCTTAAAATGAGTAGAGGAAGTGGCTAAAATTACAAAGTTTCCATATTGTATTTTAATTTATTTCCATCTGATAACATTACCGTAATTTTACCGAAACTTTGAATCAGAATTTGAGCTACTTTCCTTACTTTTGGGGCTAAAATTGCCACTGATATGGATGTGGGTCCTCCTATCACTTGGATTAACCCATGTACTACCAACTGGCATTCACTAGGCATAGTGAATCATAGTCGGTTTTGTGTGGAACTTAAAACAAATGTTGTCCTTAGAGAGCAGTTGGCAGAGTAATTTGTTTTGTTTCTCCCAATTTGGGTAAAGCAGCTAGGATGTTTTTTTTTTTTTTTTTCCCTTTTTTAGTTACATTTTTTTCTGTCATCTGTTTGATAGAATTATGGGTTCTTAAGATATAATGGAGATTGGTTGGGTTGGTTGAGTGATGCTTTGATGGATTGAAAGGTGGGAATGATTTGATGGTGGTAAGAGAGTGAAAAGAATAAATAATTCTATTAATATGCATTCCATATGTATTTCTGTTCTTTTTTAGTGGCTGAGATTTTTTTTATATAGAAGTATTCCAAATTAATAGAAATTCCGACTCAGAAATACAAATTTGGAGTAGAAGCTTTGCCATACAGACCCTTTGTGTCCAGGTTGTCTGGTTTTGGGTTCAGGCTAATTTTGGGTAGACACAAAACAAGCAGGAAGCAAATAGATGATTTTTATGTTGGACCCCCCCCCCTCCAAACTTGAAATTGACCCATCCCACATGTTTATTAGCTTTATATTAGGAACACCCTCCCTCCCGGTTTATCAAATTTTGTGCCATTTCATGTCCACAATTCAATAAGCTGCTCATGTTAATGTCAAGTTATTTGTGTTATTCTCCTGTCTTGAATGACATAATTCATTAACACCTTTACGTTCAACTGTGTATAATTGCATGCTTGCAGCCTAATATTGATTAGTCCCCATTCCAATTCTTAGTAAGATCATAATCTTCTTTAATGTGACCTCAGGGTTCAAAAACCTTAGATTTTGAATGCTATGGTTAATCCAAGTGTGTGATAACCAAAACAATTGACAACAGGTAAATATCTCAAGGTTTACAAGGGTAGTGGTAGACCGGTAGTTTGGTAAATAAGTAGAATCTTATATTTAAGAGGATACATGTATGTAGGAATCTAAAAAGAATTTGATTTATTGAATAAGGGTAGACTTGGAATCGAAGAAAAAATAAGTATATTAAAGAGATTAAAGAAAGGACAAAGTTTTCCTGCACCCGCAGTGAATTGGAATCCATTCACCGTGGGGGGTCAGAAGTGTGGGGCAGGAATAGGGGGTATTTTGGGACTATAGGGGGTTTGTGGACCCTAGGATCACAGGGCTCACCTCCTGGTTCAGAGAAACTTTAGGGAAGAAAAAAGAGAAGGAAAACATGGGAAGAACACAGTTATTGTGTCGTTAGAATTTTACAAAAGTAAAATTTCTGCAACTCAGGTCTAACAGTAAGCCTTAAACTAGATTTGATTCTATAATGGAAGCTCACTGTAAGAGAGATAATATAGGATAGGTCTTTGGGGTTTAAGTCTCCCTATTATGGTGATTCTATATCTCTACTTTGAAGTTGAAAGGCTGTGTTATGAGAGAGTTAATTCCTCTCTCTACTGAACTTGGGTTACGGTAGAATGGTAGCAAGGATAAAAGAAAGGAGAGATATAAGAAGAGAATAGGAATCAAAAGGAATAATGCTGCAAGGTGGAAGAAACGTAGGGTGAGAGTTAAGAATTAAGAGCTTACCCTAAAGAGAAGAAGAATGATGAGAAGGGGAAAGCAGGAAAACTCATGGCCATTCCTTGGCTTCAACAGAGACTCAAATATCTATTGTCCTTAAAATAAAGCTTACAAGATAATCTCGAATAAGAAAATAAAAACAACGACTAACTCAGCCTTATCCCAACTTAATGGGGTCTACTACATGGATCCATGCAAAACAAAATAAGAGAAAGGAAAGTCACATGAAAGTAAAATGAGAGTAAAAAGGAAGAAGCACAGCCTAGCAGAATAGGAAGATCTCAATTAAATGGGGTCGGCTACATGGATCCTTGCCCTCTAATCAGCTCTATCTGCGGTCATACTTGGGAGTTGGGACAAGCCCTAGACTATGCATGTCATTCCTCACTACTTCTCCTCTTGTCATTTTAGGTCTACCCCTAGCTCAGTAGCTCTTTTAGCTCCTTCAATCAGGATCAGATCACTCCTCCTTATTGAGACATCAAGACTCTGTTGAACATGGCCATACCACCTCAAATGACTTTCTCGGAGCTTGTCATTAATCGGGGCAACTCACAAATCAGCTCTACTATGTTCATTCCTTACTTTATCCTTCCTAGTTTTTCCGCACATCCATCTTAACATCCTCATCTATGCGACACATAGCTTCTCTATATGACACTTCTTCACTCCCCATCATTCCACCCCATACATCATAGCCGGTCGCACAACAGTCTTATAGAATTTTCCCTTAAGCTTTAAAGGACTAAACTGGTCACACAACACTTCAGACGCACGTCTGCGCTTCATCCATCACATTTTAATTCTCTGTGAAACATCATCCTTTATGTCACCTTCTTTATTTATGGTTGACCCTAGATATCTAAAATAAGCACTTTGCGGTATCTCTCTCTGTCTCCTCAATTTTCACCATATTATTTTCTATCATAGTGTGACTAAAGTTATACATCATAAACTCTGTCTTCGATCTATTAATCTTAAATCTCTTGTTTCCAAGGTTTTAATTTCTACTTTAGTTTCATCCACTAAAACAATATCATCAAATAAGAAAATAAATCCCTAAATATTTTACTGGATCCAAAATCACTTTCAAAAATTGTAAAAAAGCTGATTGGAGTCGGAATCGGCTGTAACCAATCCCAATTTCGACTGATTAGGTATAGTGAATTTCAGATCTGAGGCCATTTCCAGGGTTCTTGGACTGATTCTGGCCGATTCTGATTCGGTCTGCAGGGACTGATTCGATCCTCGATTATGTGTATTGAGTCGCTGCCCGAAACCCAATTTGGACCGAATCATCTCCGTCTAAGCTCCCAAATGGGTTTGTGCCAGTCCAAAGAAGCGCTCCTGCATCATTCCTGCTATGATTCACTCAATCAATCAAAGCTCATGTTACATAACTTATGACAATATCCTCTTGGTGGAAATCATAAATAAAAAACCAGAGACCTGACAGTTTATTTATCTTCATCCCTCTTTAAAGAAGAGAAAAATCCTTGCTTTAAACTCATATTTGTGGATTATAGTTCAATGATCTTCTTTTTGATCTTTCCCCTCTTCTTTTTCTTCTACTATATCACCTATTCCTCCACTCTTTTGCAGGTATGGGGGTGGAAAAATCCATGTTACTGGTGCTAGTGGGAGCAATGTCTGCAATGATGATACAAGTGTAGTCATCAAAACAGGAACTGCTCTTGATAGTGGGAATGGAAATGATTTCCAAGATGGTAACGGCGAAGGTTTGGACAATAGCTGTTCTCGACGTCAGGCTGCATTGATCAGATTCCGCTTGAAACGGAAGGACAGATGTTTTATTAAAAAGGTGACAAATATACCCTGAGTCCACTTTAAATGAAAGGGCCATATTTTGTTCCTTGATGTTTCATGGAACTAGTCTTGGCATTTTCACTTTTGACTTTTGATAAAAGTTACTTTTTTCTGATATACTACCATGTTTGCATCAGCCACCAATTGAGCCTAGTTCAAATCTTTGGCCTGAATATGTGGTACCATTCACCTTTTTTTTTATTGTATTTTGGTTAAAAAAAAATTGTCTTTTGCTACTGAATTTGCATTAGTTTTGGGTTGTCAGGTTAGGTATCAAGGTAGACAAAAGCTGGCAGAGCAACGCCCACGCTTAAAAGGTAGATTTGTGCGTCAAGCAAATCAGCCAGATTGTTTCAGAATTGGATGATTGAGCAAAGCCATTTACCCAATTTGAAATATTGTGAGAGGTTGATATCCAGGGCCTTAAAACTTTTCTACATCGAATTAATAATTTTTAGCCCTTACATTGCAGGAATTGATAGCATTTTTTTTGGGGGGGGGGGGGTTGTTTAAAATCCCAATAATTGCTGTACTATATTCATTGGTTCCATCTGATACATTATGATATATGGTTTCCAAACTAGGATTAATGACATGGGATTATCTGTTATCTGTCAATGAATAAAGTCCTTGCACGACAGGACTAACTTTACAGTTAATGGTGTCATGGTGTTCAAAATAAACTTAGAACTCCTGAACATGGTTCTTACTAGTAGTGATAGACCAAATATAGACCTGGAAAATTTCACTTATATCCTTGTCAATTTTTTCCTTGTGTAACTGCATGGGCCTAAGCAGTACCTTGTACATATGTAGTGTGATTGATGTCGAGTTGGAAACGAGTAGAATGCTCTCCAAGTAGCTAATGCAGTCTGCCAACATGCATATTCAGCATAGGAGGATCCATTATCATGGTGGCTGCAATAGAAACTTTGCCTAACATCGTTACCTTGGAATAATAGGCAAGTTAGACTAAATATTATGGCTTTCTCCTTGCACAATTTTCGGGTTCGAAGGACTAAGATCCATTCTTCCTTCTCCTTTCTTCCACTCTTAATCCCCTCCTGGGCAGTTCCTTTGCCTTTCCCTTTAATTTTGAAGCACTATTCACCCCTGTTTATGCTACTGTGCTATCAAGAGTAGGTCACATCATATTTTATGTTCATTTAGAAGAAATGAGAACGGAAATGAAAAAATACCATAATTTGCACAACACAGAGCATCAGGATGATTTTTTTTTTTTTTTGGGGGGGGGGGGTGGGGGGTTGGGGTGTGGGGGTCAAATGTTGATTTCCATTATTTGATTGCAAAATTTGCGTCAATTGGCTTGTATAATAGATTAATTGAACCCATATTCTATTTCTCTTTTGCATAGGAGTTGGCATAGATTATTGCATTTGTGATTGTAACTAGTTAGTTTATGGTCCTGATTCCTGGCATGGTTGGAACCTCCTAAATTGTGTTGGAAACTCGAGTGCTCAAGATATGCTTGGACTTCTATCTTGAATTGTTGACCAGAACATCTGTGAAATTCCCATTCAAGTGTTGGCTGACTTCAATCTGGCTTCCTCTTTGTTTCTACCTCTGCCTTTTCGTTGTTGGGATTCTCTATATTTCAGTTTTATTACAGGTATATGACTTAACCGCCAACCGTCAAACTGCCTAAATTTTCATTAAGACCATAAATGTGAGCATGAAAAAAAGCTATTGCCATCACCAGCTAAACTTGGGTCTACTAAACTCCTACCATTCAAGCACTTAAACTACACTCATCTCTTTTGTCTCCAAAACAAGCTATTCTTCGGTCAATTAACCTCTCTTTCCTCTTCCCTCGTCTTCTCTGCATTCTTGCTGCATCAATAATGACAAGAGGGAGTTAATGTTGACATATATGAAGTTTCTTGTGACAACAACTGCATGCAATGCAATGAAGATTTAATATTTCGTTCAGTCTAATGATATATTCAACTATAGGATCCCAAGGGGGTAGCCGAGTTGGAAAGGGACCTTCCTCTCAGGAAGCGTGTGGTTCTGAGTTCGACTCCTTTTACCTCATTTGAGCTTGTTTAGTGTTCTTCACTGCTTTGTTCAACTATATGATCTTGTTCATACGGTTGTGAGGTCAATATGACCCACGGTTCTAGTCAGGCAAAGGCTTAGATATTCATTGTTAGTAAAATAAATAAAAAAATATTCAACTATGCCACATGCCTAACAAAACACTTATACTCAACAATCACTCATATTTAGGAAAATGAACTTTTTTTTTTCTTTTGGGTTTTTTGTTTTACCTAATCAATGGCCTTGATCAAGAAATCTCAAGATCTACCACCTCTTATGTTGCTCCACTCTTCAACTACAAATGGCCTTGATTAAGAAACCTCAAGATCTAATACCTCTTATGTTGCTCCACTCTTTAACTACAAATGTCTTTGTTTGAGGTTCATTTGTTATGAGGAAATACCTCTTTCGTTGCTCCAGTCTTTAAGTACAAATGTTTTTGCTTGAGGTTCATTTGTTATGAGGAAATCGTAGACGTAGTGAATTGTATCCTTCATTAAATCTATCTACTTCTTGTACGCTTCCAACGATGCTTCTAAAGCAAAGATGCCTCTCCTGAAGCACAGTCGCCAAATGATCTATTGGAATAGCAACAGCATAGATTTGATCATCAAATGCTCTCTTTCCCTCTCAACGCTTGTCTTGTATTGCTGCACCTCTCCTGCTTGCAATGGACACCAACATTTGGGTGCTTGACCCTTCATTGCCACCCAAATTTTGAAGAAGTAACAATTTCTATAAAGGTAGTAGAATGCATCTAGGTTCTAGATACACAAGCCAATAAAATCAAATAATATAGGAAATCAACACAAAATTTTCACCAAAGTACAGCCAGCTAGCATTACCATGGAAAACACTGGTTAACAACCTACAAAATCTAAAAATAAATTTGGTCACCTTTAGGTTTCACAAATAGCTTTGCTCTTCAAAGAACTTTATCAATAGATGAACATAATTGTCAGTATGGTCAAGGTTAAACATAAATTTCCCTTAAGTCACAGTTGTGGAATCTCAAGATCCATCTAAGAATTTAAAACCTTCCTATGGATATTACTATTTGACATGGTACCCACCTAAACTATGCTACTAAAATTCTTTCAAACAAACAGCCAATTAGCTTTTCTGCAATTAGGATGACAGTGTTGAGACATGATTTTCCTACCCCATAAGTAAAGGAAAGGCCCTTCTCTTTTAGCCGGTTGTGGGTAAGTGTAGAAATGCAACCCTAAAACGATACAAAAGATAATGGAAAAACAGAACAAACAATGCACACAGATTTTACGAGGTTCAACAAGGTTGCCTACGTCCCCGATGAGATGAGAACATGGTTTAAAGTATCTCTGATATCGATACGATACCCTCCGATAAGTATCTTAAATTTAACCGACCGATACGATACACACTAATACGATACATGGATTTTTTTAAATCCTTTCGTATCGATATATATCCTAAGATACATATCGATATGCACCAATACACTATCGATACGAACTAATACTCAATGGAAAATATAAAATCGAGGTGAAATATACGTTTCGGTATGTATCGGTATAGGTGAGTATTTGTATGTATTGATCGGTACATATCGATGAGTATCGGTATGTATCGATCAGTATGTATCGGTACGTATCGGTGAGTATTGGTATGTACTGATACAGTGCGCTACGGTCATATAATGGCCAAGATGGGTATTTTTCAGAAAACACAATTTTTTGAGGGGTTTTTGTTCTAAAGTTGCTGCCAGCCATATTTCTCTATAACTAAAGTGGAAATCAAAGTTGAGAATAAGGATTTTACATTTATGGGACAACTACAAACCTTGAATTCTTAGTGCGATACCCTCAATTTAGTGTTTATGCATAATACACGTTATCAATAGCTTGTTTTAACAATTTTTTTATGCAAAAGTGTTTAAAAAGGTGTATCATATCCATTTATGTGCATATCTTTAGCGTATCTTAGCGTATCTTCGATACGATACGATACCCTCCGATACGTATCTTAATTTTGGTCGACCGATACGGTGAGCGATACCGATACTTTAATCCTTGGATGAGATCGTCCTTCACTATCAATGGAGAATAGGGTTACATCTCACACCTCTCAGTATTGCTTGCATTACAGAGAAAGAAACCCTCGCTATAAATATATAGTGAAAATACCCTAATTCGGAAAGTATACAATTGCCCTCAAATAAAAAATTCGAGTGGGGGGCCCTGCTATACAGGGGAGCCTCTTGCTCCCTCGCAACTCCCACAGCCAGCTCACTGGCTAGCAGGACCGCCGCCCTTCCTGTCGAGGCGTTGCACCAGTACTCCCTAGATTAAACTGTGACGGAATACAAGACATTGTACACCAATAGGTAAGGAGGGATTTGAACCCCTGACACCGTGGTTTGTAGCCACTTGCTCTAATCCTCTGAGCTACAAGTCCCATCCCATCTCCACTGGATCTGTTCCGAGAGTACTCTAAAAACAGAACCTTTCCTCTACTCAAGCCATGTCATACTTGGCACATCTTCTTATCATGTGAATTCAACAAAAGAACATGGTAAAAAGTAAAAACAGGTACTACTCTCCACAACGCTTTCACGAAAGGAAGAGCACACAATACCTGCATATATTCATGCAATTATAGTCTATTTCATATGGTATTCCATAAACAAAACCATTTTCGCTTATGGAAACCTAATCACATTCCAAAAAGAAATGTTGCATAATATAAATAGATGGATTACTGACTTGAGCAATCATGATGAGGAAAATTGGAAACTGGAGTTGGTTATAGATGAAACCAAACACTAAGGCACCGTTTGACAATGTTTTGTTTTTGCCATTTTCTGCGTTTTCTTGTTCCAAAAAACAGAGAAACAACCTAAAAAGCGTTTGATGAAGTTATTCCGTTTCATCCATTTCTAGAAACATAAATCAAAATTTATGCCTATTTACAATTCTAGAAATAACTTTGATGAAACAAGTCTGACTTGTTTCGTCGTTTCTAAAAAGGAATTTGAGAGAAAAAAAAAAAAGGTTGTTGTGCCCGATAAATCTCTCAATTATTTAAACCTAAAAAGAGGTAAACGAACCTTCTCTCCCTTTTGGGCATCCAATGATACTATTGGGTTTTTTAGTGACATTATGTCTGCAAAAAACATTTCGAGAATCGGGTTTATCAAACAGCAAAAAATTTGTTTTTGTTTCCGGAAACGTGAAAAGCCGCTTCTGCTATTTCTAGACACAAAAACAGTAGAAAAGTTATCAAACGGTGCTTGAGTTTACAAGTTCTCAATCATCTGCTTCCACTCATAGATGGGAGTAGGTGAAATTCCTTTGCTATAGGAATTTGGGTTTCCATGTGCTGTTGGTTATCTTCAATTGAACTAAATTTGGGGTCATTCTAAACCCTAGAAGGAAGAGAAGGGGTGTTTGTGTGGTGATAGCTTGCTACTCCTGGCTGTGAGCCATACGATTCTATTCCATGGCATTAAGATTGAATCCATCACAGTTGAAATATTTAAGGAAAGCATTGTCGAAATTTGAACAAGACAGACTGCAGAGATAAGACAAGAATGCACATGCTAGACGTGCTCCATAAAATTAAGGCTCCGTTCCGTTCCGTTGTAGAACTTCAAAAAGATTATTGTAACCATCACCCCATGTGACTATATCACCAACTCTAAATCATTCCATATTTGGTTATTAAGTTTCACTTTATTTTGCATCCAAAATCTTTTGCTAGAAAATATTAAGATAAAAATTACATGTAAAATGTATCATTACTAAATATGGTAAAGAGGAAATATCACTCCCCTCCACGGTATCTATATTTTTTTAATAGTGTAGGGAAACTTGATATTTCGGGGAGGGGAATGATATTTCTTCAATGGTAAAAATTTAAGTAGTTTATACAATTACATGAGATCATATGAGGTAATGGTTATAAAAATTATTTTCCAAGTTAGAAAATTTCACTTTCCTTCTCTTTAATTTCCCTTACAACCAAACATAGCTTTCACTTTTTGATCGATTATTTTACATATAAATAAACTTCCCTAACTCAACCAAATACTCAAAATTAATCTCCCTAGGAAATAATTCCACTTTACATATAAGAAATTTGCATTTCCCTTGCCCTAAAGGTTCAACTTCTTGATTCCCATGCTTCCTGATTTTCAACAACCGATCCAACGCAAGTATTTTATCGCAGTTTTGGATTCTCTAGCAACTCCACTTATGATCTCATATGAATTTAACCTGGGCTGTCAGATTTTACTGCCATCACTTCGTATTGTTCCCATGCTTTGCTAGAATTCACAACCCACAAGTTAAGGTGACTGAACAAGGAACCAAACTTGTATTATAATGAACTACTCTCCTAATTGGCAGCACCTGATTCACTCAGATTGAAACTTCATGGCTATTCGGATTCTCTCATTTGTAGCAGAAAATTCCAACAGAAAGTATACAGATCTATTCCCTAATTGAAATTCACTATCATAGAGCCAAAAGAGAACCACTTGCATCCTTCCCAAACAGCCTGCATCATTTCATACATGTTTTTCGGAGGTGCTCATATCATTTCGTACGTGTATATATTCACTTGTTTGGATGAAACATTTGATTTATTCAACTATAGGTATCCTGAATATATACAATAGAAAATTTCT
Organism: Macadamia integrifolia; assembly: GCF_013358625.1. Lineage (NCBI taxonomy): Eukaryota > Viridiplantae > Streptophyta > Magnoliopsida > Proteales > Proteaceae > Macadamia > Macadamia integrifolia. Next base: position 25,245,111 of record NC_056568.1, read on the forward strand.
CTCCCAATTAAAAAGAATAGAAAAAAAAATTTACACGCAAAAAGAGTTCATTCAGTTCTGCACTTCTGCTGACAATTCAAAATGGAACTTGAATAGTTGAAAAGAAATGGCAAAAGCTACCACATAACAGGAACAGACAGATGCTTGTGATATTAAGGTAACTTACAGTCAAGATCTCTCTATGCTCACACACCCCGTCCAGAGTCCTCAATCATCATTCCTTTGAGGCTCTTTGCCAACCAGATTGCTGTCTCACGTGGTGAGACTTTATCCTTCCCAAAAGGCTTCAAAACAACTGCAAGCTCTTCCAATCTATTGTGCTGCAGCAAATCTGCAGACAGCTCTAGCAGCCCTTCAAGTGCATCTGCCCTCTGCCTATAAGATTTCACATCCAAAGTTTCCTTTACAGCGTTCCCATCTTCCTTGACCCCAGTAACAGTGGCCTCAGATGAGTTCGCATTTGTTTGGTCAGAGCAATCAAGTTTTGGACTTGATGCTGGTGGTGCAGGTAGGTTCCTTTCTTCAATTTCCTCAGTTTGGTTCCTCACATTGATTTCCTTGACCCCAGAGCTATCTGAAAAATTCGATTTCACAGTTGTTGCCTCCAAGCAATTTGATGACTTAAAAGTTGTCAGAGGTATTTTGTTCCTCATCTCCACCTCTTCCCTTACCACGTTTAGTAGCTTCCCAACATCCATATTGTGAACCCCCATCTCCATTGTTTCCATCACAGGCTGCTCGTTCCCAACACGGAAGCTGCTATGCCGTATTACGTGTATGACATCATCAAAGGCCGGCATAAGATGAGCAGCAGTTGGCTTCTCAGTCACTGAACTTGCCATGACAGACACCTCTGGATGAAAGTTCTCTTGGGTTGCTAAAATGGAGGGTGTGATTTCCGTCATAGATGACAGGAGTTCCCTCACAGTAAATTTGTCACTGCCACAAAGTGGAGGATGGTTTGACTGGGGAATCATACCTGATCTACCACTAGGCCTGGTTAAAGAGACCTCATCTTTGCAGACATATTCCTGGTGAGAGCTTGGGAAAGAGGGCTCAACGTCTGTGCTTGAACTCAATTCATCGATACCTGATCTACTATTAGGCCTGGTTATAGAGACCTCATCTTTGCAGACATAATCCTGGTGAGAGCTTGGGAAAGAGGACTCAATATCTGTGCTTGAACTCAATTCATCGTTGCTGGCAGCAGTTTCCTCATGATCTAGTTTTGTCCCAAATGCCGTTGTGCCTGATATGGATACACAATCATCTCCATTGTTTTCTACTGACAGATTTTCCATCCTGGTAGAGTTCAGATATGAAGGAACCAAACGACTAGATGGATGATCTTTGGAACTCTCAGCTTGAGGTAGTCTCTCATCATGATGAACTTTCACATTTGACAGACGAGACTCATTTTGTTCCTTGAAATCTGACAAATGGACAGCTGCTACCTTCTCATAATGCTCAAAACCTTGCATTGACCTTGGTGAAGACGATGAATTGCTGTGTTCCTTTGGATGAGTCTCCGAACTTTCAGTTTGAAAGAGACTCTTATCAGGATGAAGTAGCAGATTTGATGAATAACAGTTGTTTTGTTCCTTTATAAATGTAGAAGAGGCAGGTGCTACCTTGTCACAATGCTCAAAACCATTAGTTGACTTTGACGATGACAATGGATTGCTGTGTTCATTTAGATGAGCCTCTGAAATTTCAATTGAAGGAAGATTCTTATCATGGAGTGACAAGTTTGACAAGCACGAGTTTTTGTGTTCCTTCAAATCTGTCAAAGAAGCTACAGCTACCATGTCACAAAGCTTGAAACATTGGTCCGACTTCAATGATAAAAATGAATTGCTGCATTCCTTCTTATGAATCTCCAAACTTTCAGTTTGGGGGGGTCCCTCATAATGGTGAAGTATCAGGCTAGATGAACAAGAGTTGCTTTCTTCTGTCAAGTTAGTCCATGGGGCAGTGATTTCCTCATTGCTCTGCTCAAAAAATTGAGTTGACTTTGATGATGAGAGTGAGTTGCTACTGTCAGTTTGTGTTCCTTCGGATGGTCCCACTGGAGATTCAGGCGCTAGTACAATTTGTGGGGCATGATTGAGACCATTGGGTGCCAGTTTACAAGTCGTTTTAGGATCTTGTCTAGCCTTAATTCGGCCTGGTTTCATGTCATTGCTCACAGCAACTGGGGTTTCAAGCCCAATGCATTGCTCAAAACCTAGAGTCAACTTTAATGATGAGATTGAGTTGCTGCTGTAAGTTTGTTTCTCTTTTGATGCTCCCACTAGAGTCTTTTCAGGCATCATTACAATCTGAGTGCCATGATCCAGACTATTGGGTGTCAGATTATGAGTCATCTCAGGCTCTGGTGTAGCCTCACTTGGGCCTGGTTTCATGTCATGATTCGCAGCAACTGGGGTTTCAAGCCCAATAGGCTTCAGTCGTCCTGAAAAGGAAGATCGTCTGGCCAGACCGTAAGGTGGAGTCTTTTGCCTTGTCTTAGCCAGTTGTCCATCTTCTGCAGAATGTTTCACGGGCCCAGGGGTTGACGTCCCATCATATTTGGCTTTTGTCTTTGGTGCAGGTTCAAAAGTTGGTAACTGTAACAGATAAGAGAGTATCAAGACAAGCAGATTCAAATATATTAAAAAAGCACCCCAAAAAGGAAAAGGGAAAAAAGGTCATATTTCTACTTGATGCTTCAAAGGATTTGACCCAGGGATTCGTTTCGCAGAATCACTGCTCCCGTTTGCTGCCCCAGTAGCTGGTGTCTCTGCATTAGGCTTGAAACCAGAAGGAACAGCACTGGATTTCACAACTTTTGGTGATGCTTCTATATTAGCTTTTTGGCTCAATACACCTCCAGCCTTTAAACGGTTGCCTCTCATTGGGGAACTGTTCTCTCTAAGTTTTCCCTCTTCTTTCAGAGACATTGGTATATTCTTGATACTTTTTGGTTGCTTTGATTCAACTTTAGGTCTCTGTGCATCATGCGATGGTTTCATCACCTCCTCATCTGCTTTGACAGTGGATCTGTGATTGCCATGTTCATTGCCTAAAATTGGTTCATCATAGTCCATTCCATCATCAGTTGAAGCCATATCTGTGACAGCAGCGGCCTTATGATTGCAGTTGACCATCAATTCCATCATGTTTTTCTCACCTGAAATTAGGCTACCTTTATCACTGCTAGAAGTGTTGCTGCTTTGGCTTTCAGCCATGCTCTTTTGAGCATGATGTGCAGTGGAGATTGGCTTCTCTGGGGAACAGGCACTAGGCAGAGTAGAAGATATACGGTATTGATCAACATATGGCTGCAAATATGGATGCTTTATGATCTCGGATGCCTGATCAATGTTTAGACATGCATTGTTAGGCTACCTATGATGAATACAAGTCTCAAACTTTGCTATAATCAAGGAAAGCCTTACATTTGGCCGATGCTCTGGGTTTTTTCTCAGCATGCTCTTGATAATTGATTTCCTGCAGAAAATGACAATTTACAAATTCTGGCAACAATTTCCTAAGATATACATCAATTATGCTACCTATTACCCAACATCGTATCACACATGATAGTGCAAGATCTAAGGGAAATATATAAAAGGAAGAAACAACAGTAGATCACCCAGGTATCCAGCAAGACAATGATATCTATAGTAGCAATAAGTAAAATAAAATAAGCATAAATATCAGGGGAACTGGCATCACTCTGAGACTTACAACGTAGGGGAATAGCATGCAGGCAAGGGGCCGATGGAGGAATGGTTTATCTTACTTATCAGTCCTGCCATATCCTGTGACCACAAGCATAAAACCAATATAAGTAAATATTCCAGTAGAAATAAACTGAACCACAACAAGCTCAAGACTTCATATGATGCTAAATACAGCTTAAAGGGTTTCAATTAACTTAACAGATGAGTTCAAGTCACTGCATAGTGGCTTGAAGATACAGAAAAAAAATTAACTTAACAAACGACTAATTAGATGGGTAATTAACAAGTCAATTTCTAAATGGAAAGGATCACATCTCTGTCCGCAAACACAGAAAAGGATTTCTATCATCATGACTTAAATATACAGGAGATCAGATTCTCTCAGACAATCCACATGCAAATTGACTTCCTCTAAAAAGTCCACAGGAAGAACAAATCACAAGCAACTCTCAAGGAACGTTTAAACTAGCCTCTACGGCCAATAATCATGGGAAAGGCTATATTGAGGAATGTGGCACAAGAAATATCAGCAATGTATTGTTTCTGACAAGATGTCACAAAATTCAAGGAAAGATAAGCCAATGCTTTAATTCATAACTGAGATGACAGAAATTTAATAAAATGAATAAGTGTGGTTGGCAGTCCAGAATATATTATCTAATATCAAGTTGAGCATCCAGAATCAAAGGAGCATAGGTAACAGATCAAACCTGGGTTTTTTTTTTTTTTTTTTTGGGGGGGGGGGGGAGCTAGAAATCTCAGAAGTGTTGACTCCATAGGTAATAATAAGGTAATGAGAAAAAGAAGCCTGAAAGGCAGCGTGGCCCCTGCACCCAGGCACAGGAGGAAATGACCGTCCCGCCCCTCATGAAAGGTGGAAATCCCACCCCTGTTGATGCTTCCACGCACACTCCCATTGTGCAGTGTCCATGCTGCCTTTCAGGGAACTTTTCCCTAAGTTTATTTACTCAATTTGCCTCATTAGTTTTAGAGTCTAACAAAAGCTGACCTACAAATCCATGCAACACAGCTTGTAATGAGACCATAGAGGGGCACCACATGCAGCTGGTGTTAGAGTTTGTGTACTAAGAGTAGTTTGGGAACTAGTTAAGTCACTTGTTCTCTTATATTGTAATTCTTCTTTTTTCCTTTTTACCTCCCTAAAGAGGTGTATATATATATATATATATATATATATTAGTGAAGCAATATATGTGTTAGAGAGATCATTATCTCAAAACACAACATTCTACCTCCATATCTCTTCTTCTCCTTCCTCCTCCTTCCCTAACCTTGTCTTCTCCTCTCTTCTTCTCTTGTTCTCTTCTAATTTCTATATTCTAACTGCTGGCACGAAGACTTAGAAAACACAAGCTGATTAACCAGTTCTAATTAAGGAACTCTACATGCCAGGATTAAACCCATTTCTCCTCACCACAAAACTATCACAGTATTACTTTTGAGAATTCATACAACAGTAGATTTGGAGGAAAGAACTTGAAACAGGCTATAAACAATTAAACATAAGTTACTGAAATAGTAAATTTAGCAAAAATCTCTAGTCCAACTTTGACTTATCCTTTTCTTATTTAATAACCTCACCGCCTTTGCAAGGGGAATAATAAAAGTGTGAATCCCTCTGGTTCGGCAGTGGTAAACCAGAGATGGTCCTAACTCTTAATCCTTGGCAAATTTTCACAAATTGGCCACTTTCATACTCAAACCTGTCCCTTCATACTGGCAACCAAGCTTTTGTCATTGCACCAAATCATGGACCCTTTGAGAGTGCTGCAGGTACACTAAAATTATATACATTCATGCCCCAATCACAGGGTCATAATGCTTAGGCCACATGGAAAATCTGAGCCAAATAAGTCCAGATGTCATAGCAGAGCCCCAAGGATCTTCACAGATTACAAAATATAATTGAAACTAATATGAGCAACTAGATCAACATGGTTAAGACCATAAGAGAATAATATAGCTATACAGTTCTAAAATTCTATCTCCAATGCACTTAACTGGTGCCTTGATAATTTGTGCTGTTTTTCAAAATCCAATAAAAAAATCTCAATAAACCATGATCAGAATCCTGATATTTGTCTATGTATATATTTTGAGAGCCTGGAGGCTGTAGAAAGGTTAGAATTACAAAATCTAATGTCCAAAATTGTATGGCCTTTTCTTGTTGAGCTTAAGACTACACACAAATACCAATTACCAACTATCTTGATTCATGTGAGATGTTATAATCATCACAGAATTCAGAACAACTTTATTTCAATTCATACAGAAATATAAGAATTGCTTAATCACAAAGGGCATGAGATGTATCTTACAAATGCTTTAAAGGCAGGGCGACGTGCCGCCATCTCATATATACAGCACCCTGTCCAACCATAAAGAAATTAGAACTAAATCATAGACATAAACAGTAGTCAAAAGAAAAGGATGCCCATACCCAGAGACCAGATATCAGATTTGAAGCCATAAGGGATATCAGCAAGAAGTTCTGGACACATGTAATTAGGAGTTCCAACAACCTAAATATAGATGATACAAAGCCAATTGTTAATTCCCAGTAAATATGATATAACATGCTATTGTTACCTCTTTAAACAGGGTTTTTTTTTTTTTTTTTTTTTTTTTGGGGGGGGGGGGTGGGGGTATGGCCCTCCAAGACCAATAACCAAGCAAGTAAACAATCCCACGATGTGGCAAAATTGATTCCCTAAAATATCCTTTGCAAGTTTAAAATCCAACATCGCGTATTTATCACAACACTAGGCCATAAAAGTTAAAGTTTCCAAATGTATTAGAACCCCCACCCAAAAAAAAAAAAAAAAAAAAGAGAGAATGAAAATTGCTTCTCATGGTAGCTCACGAATGAAGCTAAACAAAGGAAGATTCTGGGATTCCTGCAAGGTCAAAACAACCATACATCAACCACCTTGCATTTAAACAAACATGATGGTTTTCCATACATTCTTTCCTGTTCAACAAACTTCAGAAAGAGAGTTATAAATTAAACAATATATCCCATACGAGGGAGTAGAACTTTCAAAAGTCAATTAATACCCATAGGAATTTGCATGGAGTCTCTTATCCCTAGAACAATAACAATAAAAAGGATATGCAGGCCAGCAATACAAATTGACATTAAAAAGAAGCAAAGGAAAATTATAGATACAGAAATGAACGTACAGAGGAAGCCAAATCATCTGCCTTTAAAGTTTTAGCAAGTCCAAAATCCCCTGAAGAAACAGAAAAAGTCTTTATGAGAAAAGAAAGGATAAGAGCATGACAATTAATCAGGTATGGTTGCACAAAAAGACTCCACCTAAAAAGAAGGGTCAATATGCACTAACCAAGGCGGACATCCTGGTCCTTAGTGAGAAAGATGTTGGAACACTGAAATGGTATTGCTGAGAAAATCAGTGTACAGTTTTCAGTGGTGAGAGAAAATTCAAACATTTGCAAATAATTCACATACCTTCAGATCTCTATGAAGAACATATTTTGAATGCAAATATTCGACCGCCAATAGCAATTGTGTGAACCACTTGCAGAGTTTCTGTGCAGTACCAACAATTGTCAAGAAATGATGTTAACTCGAAATTGAATCATAACCAACACAAAATGGGGTAAGTGGCTATACCTCCTCTGGAAACAATGCCCCATTTGATCTTTTCATCAACTCAGCCCTGCAAAAGGTGACAAGTAACCAGTGTCAGAATATAACTAACCAACTACACATTTCGATTCAAGCCTAGGACATTTGAATAGTACTTCTGAACAGTACTCACATGTCTCCGCCTTCACAGTATCCAGTGACGATGCAAACATAACAGCCCTACATTAAACTACCTAATTCAGGACGACACCAGTAGGAAAAACTTAAGAAGATGAATGCATAAATTACAAATTATGGGATTCTGACCTTTTCTACCCATGCTTCCTTGAACTCGACAATGTAAGTGTGCTGGATTCGTGCAATGAGAGCCATCTACATTCCAAACGTCCATTTAAATGAAAAGACTTCTTCCCCCAAACAACAAAAAAAAAAAAAAAAAAACCAGGTAAAAGACAAGCAAACCAAAAGACGCTCATTTGGCATACCTCTTGATGAGCAGATCTCCTGCAACGATCGGTCTGTCTAGCTAGACGGATTTTCTTCAAAACATACCTGAAATCAGGACAACGAAAACGAATCATCAAACACAAATATTTCGAAAGATGACACATTTAAGCAATAGCTATAATAGCTATGATGCCTACTTCTTCTTCTCCAATTTGTGATTGACAAGGATTGCCGCTCCAAAAGCTCCTCGACCGATCTGCTCCATGATCTCATACTGATCCATCCGAGACTCCATGACTTGAGCCAGTGAGAATCCAAACCAGAAATCGTTTGGAAGCAGATGAATTAATCAAACTCAGAGTGTTTTCTTGTAAAAAAAAAAGCCTTACAGTTATTCCTTACAAATCCTTATCAAACTTCCCCGCTTTAGATGCTTTAACCTCAGATCTTACACAACTCCACTTCATTTTCGATCAGCACCGAAATTGTCTTCCCTGAAGCGAAACAAGTCTGTTTACCCAATTTTTACTCACTACGAACTGTAAACAGCAACTCAAAACTGGAAATCTCTCAACCAAACAATCTTGAATCGCCTACTTCACTGATTAACTTCCATCACTTTTTTCAATACTAAGCCGTCAGTCTTCTTCAACACTATGAATGAAAATAAGCCTCTACGGAACCTTTCCTCTCACCTTATACATTTCGATTTCCTCTCCAGATTAGCGATTTCTCCTCGGCTCATTCAGAGAAAATGGAAATCAAATAAAGTTCTAACCACTGAACGAACGCCTCTCGAAGATCTTCTCCATTGCAACTCTTGCAGTCCAAATACCACTCATCTTCCTCCTTCTTATCCTGTTTGCTTTTCCAGCCCTTTCTCCTTCGATTTCAGTGAGTTGCAGAGATTTCAGAGCCGTAAGAACTTATATAGGATCCACACTTCAAAGCGAGCTACAGAGAGATTCAAACCAGGGTTATGGATTAAGAAGGAATTGAGTTCAAAAGGAAAAACTAGAAACTACCTTATTAGTAAAAGACTAAAACGAGGAGTGAGAGAGAATGTGATTTGACGTTTGAAGACGTTATGTTATTTTCCCGACTCATATGAGACTCGCTGAGAGGATATAGACTAGAGAGAGAATGAGACGAACCATTAATGGACTTTGCTCATGGCCATTAATTAGAGAGAGAATGAGACGATCCATTAATGGAGTTTGCTCATGGCCATGCTTCGTCTCACTCCGACAGCCATTGTTGGCCCCCACAAGGGTTTACTCGCGTTCCTTCTGGAGCACGTTTGCATATGAGGGTAATTTCGGGAAAAAAATAAAAGTTTACTCTACGTAAACGCTCCACGTGGCTAATTATCAACTAATCCTAAAATACACTACACGTGTCCAAAATTCAGGGTGGTAGGACTCTGTATTTCATGCTCTGCAGGGTAACAGGTAACTACCAACTGAAACCCTCAATTATCTTCCCACTCTACTCTACCAATCATTTCATGTTGTAGTAGTAGAGCTTACGTTCAAGGGTGGGACCTGTGTACGTTAGCATTATTCTTTGCCTCGACAAGAAATCTAGATCGTCCGTTTGATGGACTACTTCTTTGGTTGACCTTTGGGTTAAAAGATTCGCAGCCGTTAGATCAAGCGGAATAGTTTAATACAAATAGAAGAGCAGCAGTCACTATAGCCAAATTGAGAAAACCCCATGTGAGTTGACATCAAAACTACTAAGATACCAAAAGGCACGTGCTTTGCCATGCCACTTGGTAATATACTAACGTACGCCAAATGTTGGGTTTCGTGATAGCATGCGCCACCTGCCATGGGCCCGTGTTTGTTGTCGCTATTCAACAGTACTATCATGCGTTGATGTGATTTGCGAACTTACACAAGCGCAGTAAGGCTATGTTTGTAGCCGATAGAAAGAAAATACGAATTTAGAAAAGAAAAGAAGAAAAAAGAAGAAAAATGGTGAAAAAATAAAAAGAATATATATGTTTGATTACTAAGCGATGAGAACGAAAAAAAAAGAAAGAAAAAAAAAGAAAGAAAAAAAATTAAAAATTTAAATTTTATGATAGAAGGAGAAATACATAGAAAATCATTGTATAATCATTTATTTTTGTTTAATTATGTTTTCATATTTTTTTTATGTTTTCTTATATTTTTTGTAAAAGAAAATTTAAGAGAGCAAAAGAAAAATTTACAATCTTTATAAGGAATTTTAAATTTAAAAAATAGAATTTTATCTTCGATGAAGACATAAGAGGGTAAAGTATAATTCTTAACCTAAGAAAAAAAAAATTACAAAAAGTGTACTCTCTTCTTCTCTTCTTGGCTATGAAACGCAGCTTAAAGGCGTATTTTTTTATATTTATACTAACATGCGCCGATGGTTTTCGAATCTGGTCTTGTTCTTATGTGATATGACGTCGTTGCTTTACGCAAGCAAAGTTGACTCAGTAGAGTACTTGTGCAGTAGAGGACTAGAGTAGTAGTCTCTTCTGTCCAAGTACCTTATAAGGCATAATAGCATCTTTGACCAGTGGGAGAAGGAAGGTAACCTAAAAGCTGGGGAAGGGGGCTTTACTATCATGCGCATAAGGGTTGGAACACTTTGCCAGGTCCATTGTCTATGGAGCTTAGCTGACTGGGTGGTTGATTATCATAATTCATGAACGTGCTGCTTCGGGTATGAGCCAGCTTGGGAGTGTTTTTGTTATTATTTTTTTGAGAAAATTGCATTGCCACCCCCTGAACTTCAGTCGTTATTCAACGCCACCCCCTGTACTTTTCGAAACGTCAAAGCCACCCCCTAAAAATTCAAAAAATTTCAAATCGGTCCCTGCCGTTAACCGACCGTGAGAAATGAATGAAAACCGGTTAGTTTTTTTCTAATATACCCAAAATACCCCCACCCTGAGTGAGAGGACAATATTGCCCTCTCCTTTATTTCCTATCTTCTAAACCCATACCCATCTCACATCTCTCCTCTCTCCTCTCTCATCTCTCATCTCACTGCTCACTCCTCTCACTCACTCGGCCGGACAAGAAGACGAAGACCCACCGGCCGGACATTTTTAAAAGTTTTTATGCATTTGAAGTGCTAATGTCTTGTTCACTCTTTGCAGCTTTCAGCAACACATGCAGATAATAGTCATTCCTCAAGACCAATTAGAAGTAGTTCAGTTACTCGCCCTTCCATATCATCTACTGTGCACCACAATACCTATTCCTCCAATTCTAACAGATCCTCCTCAATGCTCAATACCAGCTCAATGTCAGTTACATCTTCTAGACCATCTACTCCAACTAGCCGCTCAAGTTCTACCGCAAGACCTATAACTCCATCTGCCCGTCTAGTGCAATCACGTTCATCTACTCCTGCGAAATCCCGGCCAGCTCCCACTAGTTCTTATGGAGAGAAAACCCGAGTTACCCAGAACTCAAGACCATCAACCCCAACTAACAGATCTCAAACAACTGGAAACTTGAGTTCTATATCGGCTCGATCAAATTCACGGCCATCAACTCCCACTCGTCGGACCGCTACTCCAGCTCCTGCTTCAGCTCCAGCAGCAGGTCGCTCCATTTTTGTGGGACGGGTCCTTCCAAATGGCCGGAATTCAACACCACCATCTCGAAAAAAAAAAACAATTTAAAAAAAAAAAAAACCCCCAATAAGATTTTTTGACCGCTTTTTTGACCGAATCCTTAAATTAATCGTCCGAATTATTTCAAATAATTCTCCGCCCGAATAATTCCCGAATCCGAATTTGCTAACTATGAACGCAGCTTAAAGGCGTATTTTTTTATATTTATACTAACATGCGCCGATGGTTTTCGAATCTGGTCTTGTTCTTATGTGATATGACGTCGTTGCTTTACGCAAGCAAAGTTGACTCAGTAGAATACTTGTGCAGTAGAGGACTAGAGTAGTAGTCTCTTCTGTCCAAGTACCTTATAAGGATAATAGCATCTTTGACCAGGGGGAGAAGTAAGGTAACCTGAAAGCTGGGGGAAGGGGGCTTTACTATCATGCGCATAAGGGTTGGAACACTTTGCCAGGTCCATTGTCTATGGAGCTTAGCTGACTGGGTCGTTGATTATCATAATTCATGAACGTGCTGCTTCGGGTATGAGCCAGCTTGGGAGTGTTTTTGTTATTATTTTTTTTAAAGGAGATCAAACATCAATTCAAGTTATATTTACCAAAACACCCTTAGGATGCTTTTTGGGTAGACAGGATTGTTGATTTTTATTTTTATCGGTGACGTGATTGTGATTGTGATTGTGGTTGTTGTTCACCCCACCTAACTGAGATCCAATTGTAGGGGGAGCCTGGGGAGAAGAACGAAAAGGTTGCAGCTACTTCGCTGCAACCTGTACGTGGTAGCATCTCATTGGTTTATCTTTTATTAAAATTTTAATATTTTTTAGTTCAACTTTAGAGGAAGTTAACAGTTTTGAATCCACCATCAATCAGGGATATGTTTCCTATTTTACCCTTTTGGTTTGAAAAATAAATATATAAATAAATAATGAAAGAATATATATATATATATATATTATTCCCAAGCAAACTTTGGGAACAAGTTCTTTGACTCAGGTATGAAGACAATAGAGAATCGATGCTGCTCCTTGCAAAGTCTGACTCAAGTCTGACTGTGTTTTCATTGTCGAGTTTTGAGGCCGTGCAACCTATAGTGCAATCCAAAATCTGAATAGCTTTGACTCGAGTATGTCTTCTTCTCCTTCAATTTCTTCATATTTTTGACAACATCCCACCTCCCCTGCCCAGTTTGAGACTACAATAGAGATTTCAGACATTGAACTTCACCCAATCAGCAAGAGTTCCAATCACGATTTGAGGAATCAAAACGGATTGGATCGGTATTGACCCTATTTTATACCCTATCCGATCCAGATTCTTATTCTTAGTACTTTTTTGTTTTCCCTTTGTGGGGTTTTTTTTTTACCCTTCTTTTTGTCAAAAACACAATGGAATAAGTGTAACAAATGGTCTTCTTTAAGAGTAACTAAAAGAACTCTGAATACCCAAATTTTAGTCTAAACACACATAATTTCTCTATTTATCCAATTGATCCCACCTAAGTTTGCTTAGCCCAAATCAATACTAACCTTCTCTTCTAACCTTCTATAGACTCGTATAGTGTGAGATGTAGTAGTAAGTTGATGATTGAACAGTGAGGACAACGTGGTTAATTGAAGATTTTGCCAAAAGAGACCGATCAAAACCAACTGAATTAAATAGTCAAAACAGAAAAGACTCCAACCAATAAAGGCTATTTCTCTTTTCAAGGTCAAGGTAAGGCTAATGCCCAATATGCATTTACTCAATATATTTTAATTGATCCTTATAAAATTTTGATATTATGTCATATCATCTAGAGTTTGTAACATAAATCATTGGAATTATAGGTTAATGGATGTTATAGAAAATATTTGCATCATTAATCAAGAAAACGATTACCATCATGAAGAAACTGTTTGTGAATGCCCAACGGAATCAAATAGTCCCACAATACATGTTAAAAAAATGATAGTGTTCCAAAAATTGGCATGAAGTTTGATTGTGAAGATAGTGCATATAAATTCTATAAGAAATATGGTCATCGAACTGGTTTTAGTGTTAGAAAACAGTATGTGAAGCGATCAACACTAAGACTTGTGAAAATGAGAACTTTTTGCTGCTCAAAACAAGGTGAACGAGTAGCGGATAAAAGGCGGGAACATGCATTGTTTCATCGGGCAATCACAAGAATGGGTTGTTTAGCACATATGATTTGCCAACTTAAAAAAAATGGTTTGTTTGAAGTTATTTCATTTATAGAAGAACATAATCATGAATTTACATCCTCACCAATGAAGCACATGTTAAGATCAAAAAGAAAGATTACACCTGCCCAAGCAACTGTTGCAGCTGATGCAGAGAAATCTGGGATTCCATCAAATCAACCATTGATTTATTGAGTATGCAAGTTGGAGGTTGTGAAAATCTTGGATTTTTAGATGTTGATTATAGAAATTATGTAAATTCGAAGAGGATAATGGCATTACAAAAAGGAGATGGTCGTGCCATTTTTGAATATTTTCATAAAATACAGTTAGAGGATCCTTCTTATTTTTATTCAATACAACTTGATGATGATGATCATATCATGAACATTTTTTTGGCAGATGATAGATCAGTGGTTGATTATGGATATTTTGGAGATATTGTATATTTTAACACAACTTATCAAACAAATGCATATGGTCGGCCTTTTGCTCCATTTCTTGGGGTTAATCACCATAGACAAACAATTATCTTTGGTGTAGCATTACGTTATGATGAAACTGTAAAATTATTTGAGTGGTTGTTTGAGACTTTTCTTAGTGCAATGTCTGATAAACAACCGAAACGATACTTATATATCAATGTGTTGCAATGGCTAAGTCAATATCAAAGATTTTTTCTAACTCACATCACCATTTATGTGTTTGGCATATTTACCAAAATGCTGCAAAATATCTAAGTCATGTTTTCCATTCATCAGAACAATTTGTATATGATTTTAGTAGTTGTGTATATGATTATGAAGATGAAGATGAATGGATTGTTGCATGGGATAATATGCTCAAGAAACATATGTTTAGTGATAATACATGGTTAGATGAGATACATAAGGAGAGACAGAAATGGGCTATGGTGTATGGTCAGCATATGTTCACTGCTGATATGGAAAGCACCCAACTTAGTGAGTCAATGAATAATGAGTTGAAGAAATATTTGAAACCGAAATAAAAATTTTTACAATTTTTTGAGCATTACTCAAGGCTCTTGACAGATAAAAGGTATAAAGAACTTCAAGCACAGTTCAAAATGAGGCAAACTACTCCAACATTATAAGTTAATGTAGAAATGTTGAGACATGCTGCAGAGATATACACTCTAAAAGTGTACAAAAAGTTCCAAGAAAAATACATTAATGTGTTGGATTGTACCATTTATAAATCTAATAAGTCTGATGCAACTACTGAATACAAAGTCAAATATGGGACAAAAACTCAATAACTTGGTTAAATATGAGGCTTCAACAATTATGGTTGAGTGCAGTTGCATGAAGTTTAACTTTGTCTGGATTTTATGTACTCATACTATAAAAGTTCTAGACAAGAAAAATATTAAGAGGCTTCCATCCCATTATATTTTGAAAATGTGGACTAAAGATGCAAAAATTGGTATTATCAAGGATCATCATGGAGTTGGAGTTAAGACGCAAGGCAATCAACAAGAATTGATAGGAAAACGTTATTCATATTTGAGTCAGAATCTTTGAGAAATTTCTACACTTGCAGTTGAGAGTGAGATCATGTATGCACATGCATATAAATGTTCATTACAATTGTTAAATGACTTGCAAGATATGAAAAAACAATGCAACAATAATGGTATAGGAATTGAAAATGATGTCCAAGATAAAGTTCTAACTGGGGTCGTGGACCAAGTTGAAAATGTGAAACATAGTATAGCTTCTCAATCCATCCATGGGATTAAGACAAAATCTATAGTTAAATGTCTACGGAAGAGATTAAAGGGTCCACTAGAGCGGCGAAAGAATCGTAAATCTCAAACGACAACAAGTCAGGTACTTCTTGTAATATATTTTTTATTTTTTTATATTAATTTTCACAATATATTTAAATAAGTACGATATTTAATTATGTAGGCTTCTACCCATTGCAATGACTCACAACAAAAATATGGAATCGATTCTCAACAGGAATATGAAAAAGTTGAAGGATCCCAAATTTTGGGTAGTTTGACTCAGGTATGTTGCATGAACTAACTTTTTAACCTAATTTCATAACTAAAGTAAAATTTGTCATAATTTTATGCAGGAATATTTTGATATTGGTAGCAATGTTCAACAAGAACATACAACTAGACTTACCTTCTCATCTTTTCAACCATACGAGTGTGGAGATATTACAATAATTCATATGAAGAATTTTGGCCATGGCATCCTCGGTTCTACATCCTCCTAAGATTTTTTTTTTCACTCAATTACTTAAGGTAAAGATTGTGATTTTTTGTTGAAAATAAATATGAAATTTATGTATATATATTTTTTTTCCATTTGTTAATATTTTGTTGTATAATTTGTAGGACTCAATAGCTCGTTCTGGTGATATCCAACAAGAGCAGCAATCTGTCAAGTCCAACTTGGATTTATCTTCTCTTTAGAGATATATGCTAGTCTTATTTATTTATTTATTTTATAAAACATGTCAAACAAATGTATGATTTTTTTTAATTGAAATTTTAAGATGAACCTACCACAAATTTTCCTTAGTGCCTCGTAACTGGAGTGCAAATGATTTGCGGTATACTCGAAATAATAATAGATATTATAACACATATCAGCCATACAATCTATACTTTAATCCTAGTAATGATCTTTCATCCTTAAAAACTTCTTATCTCGGTCTTGAGAGATTTTTTTTCTTCCTGTAATTGGTAGTTGCAACCTTTCCTAGCAGCCAATGAAAGTGAATAATTCACTTCCCCCTAAGTTTCACAAAAACCCTCTTAGGAATACTATTTTTCAAAATACCCTTTAACCATTTCTTTGGCTGCCAGAGGGGTTGGCTGCAACTCGGACAATAGCAATATTGCATTCGCTGCTATGTGGTAAGGCGGGGTGGCAGGGTGAGGCTAGGAAAAATCTGAACTAAAATGAATTTAGTTTGGTTTTATTGATCAACCATATACCTAAATTCTCTCCCCCTCTCTCTCTATGTTGTGGGGGCGCTATAGCTCTAAGTCTCGGATCGGGTTGATCACTACCGCCTTTGACTAATCCCTGGGCTTAGTGACCCGATCTCGATACACAAGTAAGACACAAGGTAAAAATATAATAATTTTTGTAATAAAAAAAAAGGATAATTCTATCTTGGGAGAAGGCAATGAATCTTGTTCCCAAAGTTTCTTTCATTATTTATTTTATTTTATTTCTTTTCAAAGCAAAAGGGTAGAATACGAAAGATCTCCTTGATTGACGGTGGACTCAAAATTGTTAACTTCCTCTAAAGTTGAGTTAAAAAATATTAAAATTTTAATAAAAGATAGACCAATGAGATGCTGCCATGTATGGGTTGCAGCAACTTATGGGTTGCAGCAAAGTTGCTGCAACCCGGGTTGTAGTGAATTTTCGTTCGGGGGAGAAAGGGGAGAGGCCAAACAGTAGGGATAATCGGTCCCACTTGACACATGTTTGACAAGTCAACTTTCAGTTTCTCCAATAGCTAACTGCCACATCACTAAGAAGACACAAGAGTAATGACTAACGACGGCTGTCTACGACAAGGGATGGAATACGAAAAGCCATATGAGGTTACAATAATAGCACGAGGATGAAAATATGGAGCATATGATAGAGATCTTAGAAGCTACTGCATTAAAGTGGACCTGGTGGTTAGGGAAGTCCAGGTTTAGGTAATTTCTCTAAAACGATTTAAAGTGGCGGAAATGTATATTTTTCTCCCAGTAGAAACATATCCTTTATTCACTCACTCATGTGAAAGCTCATGGCAAGAGAAATAAATCTTCTAAATTTATGGATTGAAATTAGGTCAAACTATCATAGATAACATAATAAAATTGACTGAAAATATTGTAGACATGTAGACATGTTTCAAATGATGGATGAACAACATTGTATGGAGAGGTTTAAGATTTACAGGATAAAAATATATATATATATATATCCTAACATAGAGGTTAGTCATCTCTTGCAAAAATATGCTTCAGGGGCAAAGTGATCATTTTTCGTCGCATTATCCCTGAGGATATAGTCGTACTTAAATTTCTAATATCTAGATGCTCTTTTTTGAGGATGAAATTCAGTGTCTACAGTATCCGAATAGGTTAATTGAGAATGCTATGATGATCAGTGATAAGCAGATTGGAGTTGTCAATAAACTTGTTAAGTTTCAAACTATAGTCAAAATAGTCTTTTCAAAATGGTCTTTTTTGAATTTAGCTTTCCCACTCAAAATTTTTGTGCACTTGTGGAGATGAAATGAACTAAGACATCTTACAATGTTTAGTCTCACATTGATTTGAGAGGAAAGAAAACTTGAATATGTATATATATATATATATATATTGTATCTTAAGGGTGCAAGCCTTTCGGAGATGAACTCTCCCTTCTCATGTGTGTGTGGGGATTTCACGGGGTGCTTTTGAATCGCGAGCATCGACCTGAGCTATGGGCTTACACACTTTGTCCTAATGGATACATTTGTACATGTACACATGTGAACCCAACTACCTATATCTATATGTGTTTCTATATGCGCCTATACGTATCAGTACATGAATGCTTATCCCATGCATAGAGTCACATTTGTATATGTATGGGTACCTGTATATGTATACCCATTCTTATATAGAGGCCTACACTCTATAAATAGTGAACTCTGGTTCTATTTATAGATTACATGCATCCTATTGTATATGTATGTATGAAAATATGTACATACATACTGTGGGAAGTTTTAAATTTATTGCAAGTGCTCTGTTCCCTGTTTTATACTTCTATCTCGGTTTTATTGAATTCCTGAGTACTACCTTCGGACATACCTGTTGGAATCGCTTATTAGAGGGCATCTTAAGCGATTTGAGAGTTGTTTTATCATGGAGGTGAGAATGTACAGTCAATCCAGTTGCATAGATATACGGGATGTTCAAAATA
The DNA here is from genome assembly GCF_013358625.1 of Macadamia integrifolia. Lineage (NCBI taxonomy): Eukaryota > Viridiplantae > Streptophyta > Magnoliopsida > Proteales > Proteaceae > Macadamia > Macadamia integrifolia. The sequence continues at coordinate 25,263,694 of NC_056568.1, forward strand.
CCTTAGGAAAATATATAATTATATGACTCCACTCTACATAAGTTGGAAGATTTCTACTATTGTTTCAGAGGATTAATTTGAACAAGTCAACCTTCTAATTAGAATTATATATGAATTATATAATTATTACTGTTAAAGTCTTAAATCTATTGCTTACAACATTTAATTTCAACAACCACTACACAATATAATCATTGTTTAACTTTAGATTCTAATCCTCAAAATTGTTAATTCAGAATTTCTTAGTTTGTGGCAACAGAAACATGATTTCAATTCTGAATTCTACAAGCATATAATATGAGTCGCATAATTCAAATTTCTTACAATAACATCTTATATGATTATTTTCTTTACCAAAAAAAAAATCTTATATAAATATTTTTAAATAATCTTACCATGAAAAATAAATGACAAACAAACATTGGATAAATTCATGGTGACATTTTACTCAGAGAAACAAACATTGAGAAAATTTTCAAGAACTACTATTGTAGCTTTAGGTATACAAGAAGAACTGATATAATGCTAAGCAACAATCTGGGATCCTTTCTAATCAGATCAAAGCACTTACGATTTAAGTAATACTACTCTGGTTCTTTACTCCTTTGTTGGATTTGGTAATGACTTGTATCTTATATGGATAGTTTGTTATGTTTAGCTGCAGGTAATTCAGCTCCAAGGTGATCAGCCACTGAATGTTTCCACTTTCCATATTCAGGTGATCCTTCCTACCCACCATACACAATTATTGTTGTTTTACTATATTTGTCACATGTACAAGTTTTTTTTTTTTTTTTTTTTTTTTTTAATGACAGGTATCCAGGCCTTTGACCTGATAAGACCGATCAGCCCATTCTCTGTAACTTGTTTTTGGTTCAACAAGCTGGCATTGTGAAGGAGCACATCAAGATTCATGGTGTTTGAGCAGAATTTTTAGCAGGCATTGGCAGCCAGAATCTCCATCTATTTATGTGTTTCTGCATGACAAGCAACAACTTTAGTATCTAGACTTTCAAATATGTAACGTAGTAGATGCGTGTGCTCTTACAATATTGAGTCCCTTTTTTTTTTTTTGGGTAAATCTTTCATAGCAAATTCGGTAATCGTTGTTTAGAAAATTAGGAGCCTCTATATATGACTTCCTTCCTGTGTTATGGCTTTGTCTATTGCTCTGTGATGAAAAATTGATAAAATTCATTTTATGATCTCAAGTGATCTATATGAACTTCAAGCATTAACGGGTTAATCTCAAGAGTTAGGGATAGACCTAAAATGACTATAAGTAGTAAAGAAAGACGTGTATAGTTTAGTTCTTATCTAGAGTATGACCTCGATATCGGTGTACGATGTCTTATATTCCATCGCAATTTAATCCAGGGAGTATTGGTGCCGGCCCTCCTAACAGAATGGCGGCCTTCTATTTTATTTGAGGATAGTTTTGTACTTTTCGATATTGGGGTTTTTCACTATATATTTGTATCGAGGGTTACTTTCTCTGTAAGTGATTCTGAGAGGTGTGAGGACGAGCGTTGTAACCCTATTCTTCATTGATAGTGAAGTAGAATCTCATCTCATCGAGGACGTAGGCAATCTATCCGAAATTCCAAACCTCATAAACATGTGTACATTATTTGTTCTTATTTTTCCATTATCTTCGGCATCGTTTTTAGAATTGCGTTTCTAACACTTAGATATTATAACTTACTCTAATTAATTGGGATTGGACTGAGTTATTGTTTGTTGTGATCTTAAATGAAATTGTTGTTTCCTCTTTGGTGGCCTCTTGATTTGGCTCATTCTCTGTTTGGATGGAGTGCTGAACTGGGAAATTGCACTGCCAACTGGGAGCAATTGATTAAGGTCAACTTGTAGAATTCATTATTTTAATGAGATGTTTGTACTATGTTTTGCTACAACTACATTTTTCCCAGTTATTGTGAGGAGTAGATTTTTTTTATGCAGTCATGTGGTAAGAATACATTGGGTGGTGTACACCTTTTTATTTATAATTTTGATTTGATTAGATGGGTATAATAAGGAGGAAAAAGCAGTTGGGCAATAATTTTGATTTGATTGTATGAGACTTTGGTTTTCTGTTATGAACCATAGCAAGTTATTGAGGTTATATGTAATTCTGGTTTGTAAAGGGTGGATTTTATTCTTGTGGGTATTTGAAAATGAGATTTTGTAATCTTTAAGAGAGGGAAAAAAATGTTCCTAGGCTACTATAATTGTGTGACTTGAGGTAGAAAATGGAGAGCCCAGGTTCATTCTTATTCTCTCTCTCATAAAGGATTGCATCAATGAGATGTGGTGAAATGAATTTGCATATAGGAGGCCAGCGAAGCAATTTCATGAGAGAGAAGATGTTGAAGACAGCGAAGATTTGAAATGGAAACCTTCTATTAAGTGTGGGTTTTGCACATAATAACCTCACCAACTGCATTAGGCAATTGCTGTTTTTGTTATAATACATTTCTTTTTTGCTTATATTGCTTGATTATAAGCTCATATATCTAAGTGGTAACTCAAGTGAGACTAAGCCCCATAGGAGGCCAGCGAAGCAATTTCATGAGAGAGAAGATGTTAAAGACAGCGAAGATTTGAAATGGAAACCTTCTATTAAGTGTGGGTTTTGCACATAATAACCTCACCAACTGCATTAGGCAATTGCTGTTTTTATTATATTACATTTCTTTTTTGCTTATATTGCTTGATTATAAGCTCATATATCTAAGTGGTAACTCAAGTGAGACTAAGCCCCATAGTAGCTACTAGGGGTGCAACTTAGCTAGGCTGGCCTGGTTTTTAAAACCCCAGCCCAACACTAGGTACACCTAACTCAACTCAGGGCTAGCCCCTATAAAGCCCCGCTGTCAAGCTTAGCCCAGCCAAACCGGACCTTGATTGACCCTAATTGGGCTGTGTTGGACCAATTTTATTCTTATTAACTCTAAAAACCCTTATGTATGGTGTATAATTATATATATATTATATATTTAGGAAAAAGAACAATGAAAGGAAGTGTGGACCTTGCCCCAGCATAGTGGGGTCAAAATGACTACCGTGTAAAGTAGAAATTCCACCCTTATTGATGCTTCCGCACACACTCTTAGGGACCTCACACTGGCACAGGGGCCATACTGCTGTTTAAGGAACCATCTTCCTACATATTTTATAGGGGGAGGAGGGTACCCTTCGACACTCATGTGCAATCTCAGGTGGAGGGGGTATTATGGGGAAAACCCTACAAATTGGGAGGGGTATATATAGGGAATTTCCATTGGGAGGGGGAATAGTAATATGGGTGGGGCACACACACACACACATATATATATATATATATATATCGAAAAAATGTTGCCCTTTTTAATGATAATACACTTTTACTTGGTACCTTCAATGTGGTTCATATTGCATCATTTCCTCTCTGTGAAAAGAAAAAAAAAATCTCATAATTTTCCTATTTTTGTTTAGGGAGAGGGATCGCTACCTAGTTGTGTGGCTACTAAGCCAACACATGACCATTGAAAGAGCATATCGAGGCATCGACCATGGAGATCGAGGCATATGACCAGGTAACATTCTTTTTCCATTTTATTTATATGGAAAAAAGAAGCCTAAAAGCAACGTGGCCTCTACACCTAGATACAGAGGTGCGAAATGATCCTCCCACGAAATCCCACTGCTATTGATGTTTCCACGTGTACTCCCATTGGTCCTCACATTGGTGCAGGGGCCACACTACCTTTTAGGAAGCCCTCCCATGTTTATATTTAGGAAGTGAGAATGCTACCTAGTCGTGTGGCCCTTACACTAGGGTGGGTGCCAAAGAAGGCATGCCAAGGCATGCAACATAAGGTGTGGGATGGCCATTTTGCTGCCTGTGTCTAGGGGTAGGAGTGCATGACTGAGTAGTGCTCTTTTCTCCTTGTATTTGTAGATACAAGGTTAAGCCAAATAGGCCAACTTGAATTAAGGGTTCAACCCAAGCCAAGACACAGGGCAGGAGTGCATGACTGGGTAGTGCTCTTTTTCCTTTGTATTTGTGGATACAAGGTTAAGCCGATATAGGCCAACTTGAATTGAGGGCTCAAACCAAGCCAAGCCCAGACCTATCAAAGGCATAAAAATCTCAACCCAGGCCCAGCACATGGGTTGAAAAGCCCAGCACATGGTCCGGACCAAACTTGTACCCTAGGAACTACAATTTTTTTTTTTTTTTTTGACAAGCAAAATATATTAAGACCCCATAATTCGGGGAAAAGAGGTAATACAATAGTCCGAAAATAATAAATTAACTACAAAAGATGGGGGATTATCCTCCCAAGAAGATATACAATGATGATAAGATGCATAGAAGGCTAAAGCATCCGCATATCCAGTAAAATGCTGGCACTTCCCCATATCCATTTCTATCCTCCATTCTTTGAATGACATAACTACCCCTATTTTGGTAAGAGAAATAGGGCACTATGCAGCTAGACAGAGAATTCAATCTCAATAAAAAATATATATATTTCTTTTATAAAGAAAAATAAAAATATATATATTTCTAATTCTCACAGATTTTTTTAATTGTCTCGCCCATATAGACCCATTGTGAATAACACAATTCTCCGTACTGCCAAGTAGTATGGCATAAGACATCCTAGGGAACCCTCTCCTAAAATATAAACAAAGAGAATTCATGGGCCATCACTATCACCATATGCATGGAAGAAAGTATGCAACAATATAACCCATTCAAATTCCTGTCCCACTGCCTCACCATCCTTCAACCATTCCAACTGGGTGAAACTTTCCCTCTAAAAGGACTTCAAGTTTGCAAGTGCTTTTCCTTCATAATCTATACAAAAAAGCAATTAATGTTTGCCACTTACCCTTCCCTTGTCAGCCAAAAACTCAAAACACCCAAGAGGAAAAGAGTGGAGGTTTGAGGTAATCTGTCAAATCTGGGACTGTGCATTAATAACACTAAAAACCACAAAGCCCATAACTTATAAATAGCAACACTCATTAACCTCCCTATATTCCACAAAAAAACAACCTTCCACAACTATTATTTATTGCACGTAGCTTCCAAACACTACAACACACACACCCTTTACACTTATACTACATCCCTACACTTTACCTTATAAACCCCTTCTTCCTTTCCCTACTACAGGAAAACCAGCAAAACCCAAATGATAATTCAGACATCCTTCTCTTCTCCTTCCAATATGCATGGAGTTATTCTTCAAAACAAGGGGGTTTTCTTTACACAGCTTTGGCTGGACAAACAGATGGACCTCAATAGGTCCAATCTTGTGGCAAGCGCACCTCTGGTGAAGATTGAAGCCTCTCATGCTTCTCCACAACAGCCTTTCTAATGGGATGTCTCTGCTTAGCCTCCTCCCCCTTTTTCACACCTGAGCAAAATGGAGGAAAACAAAAAGCTTAAAAGAGTTTTACATTATACAAAATCCAACAACTAATTTCATGAACCTGAACAGAAAAAACCCTTAAAATTTAAAAATGATAATGTCATTGAGAATCTTCATTTGAAATTTGAACTTTCCAAACCCATTTAAAATTAGAGAGAGCTTTGACAAATAGATTCAAATTTTCAAATTTCAAAATGCAAAAGGCAAGCTAGAATGGTCATTTTAAACTTACAATGATGCTTCTTCTTAACATCAAGGGTAGTTGCAAGACGGGGGAGGAAGACACCAGTCCCTCCAGATTCTCTCCCAAAACCACCAGTCCCCATCCCGTTTACCTGAAATGGCAAAAGGCGGTTTTGGTTTTGGTTTTGGAGCCCCTGCAAAACCCTAGCTCGCAAGAAGTTCTCAACCTGCTAAATAAACCCCACAAGAAAAAAATACAAAAACCCATTAGAGCTTTAAAAAGAAAAGAGAGAGAGAGAGAGAAACAACACAGAAAAAGGAAACCTAATAAAGTCGAAGTTTCCATTACCTGAGCTTGAGAAGGACTCATCGTACGATACCTGTAAACCTGTGTCAAACCAACACGAAACCCACCATTCACCGTCACCGGCGCATAATGATTTTGTCTGTGACCAACATCATGAACCCCTCCGAAGCCGATACCAAGCCCGTATCGTGGAGCAACATTAGTCCCGTACCGGCTCTGCTGCTTACTCTGCCTCGAAACAACAAAACAGAACAAAAGAACCAAACCCAACCATGTTAGAAAACCTCTCAATGTAGAGTTCAAATACCAAAAGAAGAAACCAGAGAAAGATGAGATTTAGATGAACCTCTAAGTTTGGAACTAAATTTGGAAAAGGTTTAGCAGTGTTTTGGTTACGTTCAAGCAAAGCGTAAGCTGCGAGCTGTTGAGCGAGGTCTTCCATGTACGTGAGCTCAGAAGGAAATTTGGGGCTTATCATTGGGGAAACTTCGTCGGGGAAAATATCAGAAGGAAGCCATAGTTCTCCATCGTCTAAGTTTGGGGGAAAGTCCGCCATTATAACTACAGAACAGAGAAGAAAGAGCTAAGAAGAGAAGTCTGAGTAGAGAACAGAGAGCTAGAGACCATGAAAGAGGCAAAAGTAGAAGCAAAATGGCGGTCGAAGGAAGAGATGAAATTTCAAGGACCGAAAGCGGGATTTCCTAGAGAGAGAACACGCTCTAGAAACGAGGTGAACAGGGGAGGGAATTGTGGGTTTTTAGAGAGAGAGAGAGAGAGAGAGAGAGAGAGAGGAGGGGGAGGTGATTGTACTCCTGAGTTTGGAACCGTTGGATGACCTCGAGATTGGAATCAGTGAATCAGATTCAGTATCTATCTAACGAGGCCGTATCCTTCGCCGTTCGTCGGGGTTCACTCACTCACTCGGCCGTTTTTTGGGGCTGATTGAGGAGCCCATCACATTCAGTGGATGAAATGATGGAAATGTCCTCTAAGGAATTGGGATTATTAGTGGGGCATTGATGCAATTACGCCATCGTTTATGAGGCTCATGGGCCATGACGGTACTTCGTGGGGATATATCTGTCATTTGAGTAATGGTAGTACGGTCGGTAACCACCTTAACAGCAATCGTTGAGGGGAGAGTATTGGGTCCCACCCCAAATCCAAAAGCCTCCAAAACTTCTTTTCCCGAGGTCAAAATTTTTTTTCTTTTGGGTAAAACGAGGTCAATTTATGTAGGTCTCTTAAATTCTAAATTACCCTGTTAGCTTAAAAAAAATTATAAATTACCCAACCTTTTCCCATTACCCAAACAGGATTAAAAGTGAAAGATAAAAACGCTGCCTGTGGAACTGCACGTTAGCAGACTCGGCCAATGGGAGGATGAATGTGAGTATCTTTAACGTGGGATAATTTAGTTTTTTTACTTCTGTTATGTCTAAATATAAATACATGCAAACAGTTAATGCACTTTTCTCCTCTATTAATTAAATGATATTAAATTACCTAAACACGCCATTACTAAGGTTCTCTTTGGTATAATTTATATTTGTATTTATAATCTATTTGTGAAAAATCATTTACAAAAATAAATTATGGATCGTAAATAATAATTGTTTGGTTACTAATTATTTAATACATTGTATAATTTGAAATAGATTTGGTAATTCCCAACACAATCTCAAATTATTATAAATCCAAAGAGAGAGAGAGAGAATGATGTACATTCCATCAAGGTTAGGAGGTGGGTCAAGTCCAGGAAACCAGGTGGGTCGTTGTGCTTGAACTATGGTTAACTGGGGATGTAAACTGGTAGATCTTGGGCTTGCAAGAAAGAATGTACTAACGAATGGGTAGCTGCGATGTGCTTACAGCAAATGTGGCTGAAAGAACTCTTCAAGACAAAAAGATAGCACAAGGTCTCATCCGATTAGTAATAATGCAACAGAGTAGTGGGCGAGCTGCCATGGTTGGGTCATGGTTTAATGACCCACCTTCTACTTCATACATGAAAGTTCACTGTGGCATTTTGTCGAATACCAAAGAGAGACTTGGTCTGTGAGACAGATTCATATAAGCAATCCCCCCGTCCCCCAACCTTCCACTTCATGCATGAGCTTTCACTGTGGCATTTTGTCGAATACCAAAGAGAAATTAGAGTTGATATGTGAGACATATCCATGGTACCCTTCCCCATTTCATAGAAGCAATCCCCCCACATCCCCCCCCAAAAAAAAGGATAAATCGGTCTAGGATTAGAAGCAACAAATGAAATTGAAAATGGACATTGCTAGAATTCTTGCAATGAAGGTGAACATAGCTGGCTTCCATCGAGTTCACAAGGCCCACCTCCTGCACCAACCTCAGATGTACTCCTTCTAGGAACTTTGGAGGGAGAGAGAGAGAGAGGAGATTGTTCTGGTAAAATTTTATAAAATTAGATTGAAATGACACTGTTACCCCTATATTTAAGTAGCTATCACCACGTGGTCATTAGAAGTTTGTGCATAAATAGCATTAAATAATTTGTAGCAGTAAATCATAAATAGCTAAAGAGCTATTTGTGATTTGTGATTTATTTTGATTTATAATAAATAAAAATAGGTGTCATAAATCATACCAAATACCTGTAAAAATAAAAATAAGTCAAATAAATACAAATAAAAATTAAACCAAAGGGAACCTAAGAAAAACTTAATCATTTCCTTACCATAGAATAAAAGAAAAGCAGTCACAATTTCTTTGCTTTTATTAGAGTCTTCACTCCTCATTTGCACACGCTTACTGATAAGGTTTGGTCAGCATGACGAAATTGCCCTCATTCATCTTATTAAGGTTTGGTGACAAGTTGGGGGTACCACAGGAAAGGGTGTAAAGCAGTATCATTTTTTTGTGTAATTGATTAAGTTCCTAATTGGTTCCAGTCCTAAGCGGTCATGGTCGGAGTTGACTCGTTTATGTAAGTATATTCAAAGCTGAAATGCTCTACCCAAAAACAGCAAAACCATTTATTAATGGGTTAGTATGTAGTTTAAATATTTTTACCTATGCATATAAATATCGACTCCTGACCCTAACCAAATAAATAATTAAAAGAAGGAAAAACCCGACTACTTTGGTGTTACCTATGTCAAGACTTAAATGAGTGTAAAAGATCTTGTTACCACTCGGCCAGTGCACTAAAGATGGTCTTGTATGCTTTTCAACTGATCTAACACGTTAGTATTGCCTACCCAAGGCTTGCAGGTTCTTTCTCCCATAATAAAATTGAAAATTTTTTTTTGGTGGAAGAGTGTGGCTTCTGTGCTGAAACACATGGGGGTGAAATTACTAACCCACCATGAAATGAAAAATGGCACTGATGTGAATGCTTTCTTGTGTGCTTCCATTGGCACTCGTGCACTGGTTCACAATAACCATTTGACGCGATTAAATATTTATTTTTTAAGTATACAAATAACCAAATATTCATTCGTAAGCATAAAAACAAAAAAGGGCAAGAGATCATTGCATGGACGAGTCGCCTTTCAATCAAGTCGAGGGTTAATGAGATTGCATATAAATGCATCAACATGAATGAGATTTTTTTTTTTATTTCACAAGTGGTGGGAAAGTGATTTCTTGCCCCTCTATGTTCGGTCACTGCGGCAACATGGCCATGCCACATTTTTTTTTTTTTTTTCATAAAATCATGAATCAAAATACTTAAAAAGAATCACCGTTACAATATCACTAATTCTAAAATATCCAAATCACCAACATCAAATATATGGATTATATGCAAGTTTAAAACCGGTCATTTAGTTCTGGAAACGTTGGGAGACCCATCTTTGCCACTTCTAATGTTTGGTTGAGTCAACCTTTTGCAAGATATCCATTGAATCTTGTGACCTTAAGCATTTCCTCTCGAAAATAAAATCGAGTTGTCTCCTCGTTGAGGCGATCATGATGGGCCACATGAAGTGTTAAATGGAAAGAAAATATGTAAACATGGTGAATGCTTTCAATTTAAGAAGAGTTTCTACCTGAGCGAGAAAGTAAATGATCCTTTCAACCTTGAAAGATGTTTAGCTTTTAAAAATTATCGATCTCTTTGAAAAACTCAATTCAATCTCCAAGACTTTAAGGTCTGTTGATAATCCAAAGTACTTTCGAGCATGGTTTCAAGTATCGGTTTGGGATCGGCTATATCGGATTAGTATTGATTGAGATCGATCATTGATTCGGTATCAATCCTATCACACCCTGCTCACACAAAGTCTAGCCAGCCGATGACCGAGTTAACACCGGTTAACTCACAAACCTGTCATGATCAACAATGCAGTGATTGCGATACAACATACATCTACTATTCTAAGATAAGACTTGTATTTTCAGTGGAAGACCTGTTCATAATTATACCTGTCATTGTTTCTCAAATACTTGATACCCAAATTGAGTTATAAAAGTTACAGACATTTGGGCCTGAATGCATGATATATACAAAAATACAACAATTTATGCATTAAGTAACAAAAGGGAGTACATCGAAAATAATAAAAAAGAATCACTCAGGAGTCACAGCTGCCATGCAGTACAATCCTCTCACGTGTAATCGACACCGTGCTCGAACTCTACAGGAATCCACCAGTCTTCAAATGAAAAATCCACAATGGGGCCCGACTTCTGCTCACCAGGCGGGTAACCTATAAATCACATAAAAAGAGTTGTGCATGTGGATGAGTCCACTGGCTTAGTAAGTGAAAAGGAAGATCACACAAGGCAAACCACACAAACAATCACCAAACAAATGTGTCTATATACAATTCATTTCAATCCTATTAGCCTAGCAATATTACTAGGTCATAGGTTCTATGCTACTCACAACCACAGTGTGCGTATGCCCCGGGTATGAGCCCTCAAACTCCATCTCACGATACGTCCATAGGGTTGTCGGAGAAAGCCCACCGTTGGTATAAAATTTAAAATGCAAGCCGACTCTCAGTAAATTTAAATGACAAAAAGTAAATGGGTGACTATCGAAAATAAAAAGTAGTACGATCGGCCCTCTGACTATATCACCAGGGTTATCGACTATCCTAACGACCAACCGTGCGTACTTCTAACCGCTATAAGAGTTCAACAACCACAATCCGATGCTTCTCCCCAATGATCCTCCAACATGTAAACCCTTGTTGGGAAGGGTCGTAGCACGTAAATCACATTCTAGCCACATGCCTCTACATGAGCATAGTTCGATTACACAATGACGTCATGTCCCATACCATGTGTCACCATGCACTCTTTTTCAAGCCATCTACGACATCTAGAATTTAGCATGCTTATCATGTCCAAATGAAATTCCTCTATCACATACATCAAGTCATAATGGATATTCATCATAAAGCAAAGCATAGTATATCATGTAAATGCACATTTAAATGCGTGATATGCATATGTGATGTCTAGTCTACACACAAGTGACATGATGATATGATTAGATTAACATATGTTAAATGATGTATAACATTATGAAATTAAATCAGAGTTTACTCCCCATTTACTTGTATATGTACACGGTGCTTATATCCGGTACGAAAAAGATTCGATGAGTGGGTACGTGTATATTGAGTGTAACCTATCATAAACATAATGTTTTATCATTTCACTATATTGGGGTCAAAATCATCATGTTTGAACACTAAAATTCGATTTAGAATCATAAATGAGGTTTAAACATCAAATTTGAACCAATTCTGAAAATTTCTGGAAAGACAAGTGGGCTAAAGCCAAAGACCGGTGGACTAAGTAGCCTGTCAATTACTCTAGAACTTGAAAACTAAGTTCTGAAAACTCAAGTGGGCAAAAATCATAAGACCGGTGGACTACATATAGCCCACCGGTTACTCCAGAGTCTAGAATTTGAGTTTTGGAAACTCAGGTGGGCTAAAACCAGAAGACAAGTGGGGTAAAAATATCCCCCAGTCTTTGAACGAAAAATTTTCAACATTATTTTTGACTTTCCTCCGATTTAGGGAACCTGTTTGGGGACGATTCGACGACTCAAATCACTTGTCTAAGGTCCAATCATGTATCATCAACTTAGATCTAAGATAAAATCAAAAGAAAATGAAGATTCTTCAAAAACACCAAAGAAACCCCAAATTTCACTTCTTTTGGTCAAGAATCTCCAAATACTCTAGATCTTCACCAACACTCCTTTTAAATTTCTTCAAAATCATTATACATACATTCCATTAGACCTTAGACTTGATTATACAAGTAGGATTAGCAAGATCCAAGTGAGTTATTTTCCAAAAATCAAAAAGAGGGTTTAAGGATGAGATTTTCCTAAGAATCCTTGGAATGTGCGTAATACCTACATCAAATCGAAGACTTCGACCAACTGATCATAAATCAGGGCTTAAAATATCAAAACCCAGCTCCGGTGAGGCTCTATGGTCAACTTCCCCTTTTTCTTCTTCCTCTCTTTTCTTTATTCTCCCATCGATCAACTAACTTTAATGAGGGAAGAGACAATTAATGTCTCCCCTCCTTTTATACATGGGCCCCCAAAATATCTTATAAATCTCAGGTGGGCTAAATCTCAGGTGGGTTAAATCTCAGGTGAGCTATCTTAGGTGGACTAAATCTCAGGTGGGCTTCAATGGGACTAAACTCCTACATAATATTAGATTACGTTGGCACCCACAAATACTAGTATGCACATTTACTTTTTGTATATAACCTCGTGGTGCGTGCAAGTGTAAGGTTTGGGTGTACGAATTACACTTGGTACCAGCTCGGTCGTGTCAGGCCAACCTGAGTTCAAGGTCACCCTTGTTACCATATTCCATATGATACCTATGTCGGTTCTCTCCAGTTCAACCCCTATATGATCAAACCAAGTCAATGTAGTTAATTAGATCGGGTTTAGAAAGTGGAGTATCATAGATCCAAATAGGTTAGCCAGATCGTTTCAGGGTAAAATAGGAAAAAAATAATACTTTTTATAAAAATCAGGGCTAAAATAGATCAATACCTACCGATTCTATTTAGATTGAATTGATATCGGCAAAGACCGATACCTATATTGATACCATCCCCTAATCCTTGCTTTCGAGGACCATCACCATAAGGGATCTTAAAAACACGAGATAACCACCTTTTGAAGGTGATGACAGTCTTAGGGCTGAACGTAAGAGAAGACTTCTTCAACTTCATCATATGATATCAAGACATTCCTTTGAAGTTTTTAACCAAAAAAAAAAAAAAAAAAGAAATGAAGGGCTAATTGGTAGCTATGGGCTCAGCGCGAGTTTGACCCATCGCAGATTCAAAAGTAGGATTCCAAAATTTCAAATATACAATATCCAACACATTGGCCCAAATGGTTCTTTGGCCCATCCAAGATTTAGCCAAATGGCACATTTTTAATGGGCTCGATTGAAGTATATAGCCTGATCGGTGGCTGATCCTATAAGCAGGTTCGACGTTTTGCCATGGTGAAAGACAAAAGTTGCCATTGGAAAGAATAAAAGTTGTAACGTGGAAAATGGGTAATTTTGTCATTTCAAACACTGTCGCTTGTTTTCCCTAACCCAGACGCAGACCCGGAAAAGCATCTCCAATCGACTGCGGGCGATGGTTGCTTTGGGGCGATTCGTCGTCTTAAATTCGTCATTTTATCGACACCCTCTACGGGCTCTGCGAACTCCGGCCTTGTCTTTCCGGTATTGCCCTTTTGAATTGGATAAATTTACCCACAAGCCCCACCCAAAGCACTTGAAGCTTGTCACCTCATCTGCTTTCTCCTCCTCGTCGTTATCGTCCTCATCCATGGAAGCTCCGCCGGATGGTTATAGAAGAAATGTCGGCATCTGTCTCGTCAATCCTTCTAATAAGGTTCGACCGTTTGGGATTTTCGTTTTACTCTTTTAGGTTCTTTATGGATTCCTGAGATTTTATTTATGTATTTGTTTAAATTTGCAGATCTTTGTAGCTTCGAGACTTGATGTTCCTGGCGCCTGGCAAATGCCGCAGGTGATTTCTATCCCTTTTTTTCTGCAATTATTTTATATTAACGGGAGTATTATCACGGTATCATGGGAAGCCATGGACAATAAATATGCGCTTGGAGTTCTACACCAGTTCACAGAGATGATTATTGGAAATAGGAATTGTGAGTTTCTGTCGACATACTTAAATTAATTAGTTGAAGTGAAATGCTTCTCAGACTTGGAGACCGTCCGTGGGGGGCAAGATGGATTTATTGAAGGTCTTCTTGCTTGGAATTTTATGTATTATTTATTGGCCATCAGTTTAGCAGCAGGTTTGCTAATGGTGAGAGTGGTTTAGCAGGTTCCTGTAGATATTAGATGTGGATTTTGCAGTTAGCACTCCACATTGTCTGTGTGTGGATTTGCCCTCCTTGTACACTCTTAAGAAAGCGCTCGACTTGCTAAGCACAGAAGAAAGGGACAGCGGTAGGAAACAATCAGTGTGTCCACCATAAATGTGGTTACTAACTCATTTAAGTGGTGATGGCAACCAGTTGTGATTCCTCAGTTTTTGTTATTCTCATCAAGACATTAGCAGATGGTGTATTTGGGTTGGTTTGTGGGATTCTTTGGGTATACCCCTCTGGTGGACAGTCCAATAAAACTTTTGCATTTTTGTTTTGACTTTTGGTTGGTTGAAGACAATCATCTGCTTGTACCTGTTTTGTTTTGCTTTTGGTTGGTTGTATACAACGTATCTGGTCAGGGTTGTTTTCTGATTTTCATGTCATTATTTGTATTACTTTTTCTTTTGTTTGAAGATTTATCAATGCTTTGTATGAATATGTTCTCTCAAATGGTGCTATATAGGGTGGTGTTGATGAGGGTGAAGATCCAAGAAACGCAGCTATCAGAGAATTGAGAGAAGAAACAGGAGTTACTTCTGCTGAAGTTCTTGCAGAGGTTTGATCTTAATACCCATCATTGTTAGTACATTTATAAGGAACGGTAGAACATTAATGTTTCACCTTGCTTGTCCTGAATTAAAAAAAGGGTTTACTTATTGCTTCATTAATCATTTGTGAGAATTTCCTTTGCTATCGTCCTAATGTTGCATGATTGATTGTGTATTTTAAAAAATTTGAGCCTATTAGACTGAAGTTTAAATGCTAGAGAACAGGCTACCATCAGCCAACAAATCTACTCTTCTGATTAACTGAGATATTCTATCTTTTAAGATTTTCAAACGTCTACCCACACCTTCCATTTCTCTTTCCTTAGGACATTAAGGAATTTTAGTTCACTATATTGCCAGCCATAATGTCCTAAGGAAAGAGAAGGTTTAAATTTAAAAAAATAGGTAGGTCATGGAGTAAGCTTAGGTTCTCGATCTTGAAGAAGCATTACAAGGCTATTGTTAAAGCAGTTGATTAATTATGCAGTCTTCTTTCCCGGGATATTTGGTTCACACCAATGCCATTTGTTCCTTTAAAACGGGTTAAATTAACTATCCCTCTACTTGAGCTATGTAGCCGTCTTAGGTGGTTGTGGTGGCCTGCCTCCTCGAGTGTGTGCGTGTGTTCTGTAATTCTGTTGTTAGTATGATAGGGTCACAATTTGTTCAGATTGTTTGCCTAGGAACATGTGGACTTGCCCTGCACTAGAATGAGATGTTCAAAGAAGATAAACGCAGGCAAACACTGATTAGTTGACATCTCCAAAGGCCATCAGAAGGGTTTTATAATGCGCAATCGGGGATCGAATCGACCGGAATTGGCCAGAAACGAAGCAGAATCAGTGGGAATCAGCAGGATCTGTCATAGCTGATTCAGATCTGAATTGGCTGATTCACTGATCTGATTCCCGATTCTTGAAACCATGGCCATGAGAGACTGACTCCATCTAATGAATAGCTGAAACCCTCACAAAAGCTGTTTCACATCCAAGCTGAATAGCTACAGTAAATACATCGCTATTGTAGTATCTATTAAGGGAAAAAGAACCCTGCCAGTCTAGTTCAGGAAACGCCTAGACTGGTGCGGACGTGAAAAGACCACACTGCACGATGCAGATTCTTCACCAAACGAGGCTTGTTTTATTAGGAATAAGCCTAGGGTTGGGTTCCATACATGTTGGGCCTTTGATCCCATGTGTTTTGAGTGTAATAGGCAACTTTTATGGAACTAAAAGAGGGGTTCAAAGGTTGCATATGGGATTACTAGTTTGTTTTCTTTTCATTAGTTTCCTTTTTA
This sequence comes from Macadamia integrifolia, assembly GCF_013358625.1. Lineage (NCBI taxonomy): Eukaryota > Viridiplantae > Streptophyta > Magnoliopsida > Proteales > Proteaceae > Macadamia > Macadamia integrifolia. The sequence continues at coordinate 25,279,844 of NC_056568.1, forward strand.
GTTGGGTTTGATTTGAGTTATATTTGTTTCCCTAGGAGTCAAGTTATTAATTGAGTCAAGTCATTAGTAGTTAGTTTCCTTTTTCAACTAGTTTCTAATTTCAGTTTTTAGTAACTATTGTATTAGGAGAATATTTGGTTTTTTTTTTGTGGAACCTTTTATTTTGTAATTCCCTCCCTCATCAACATTATAAATATAAAGAGAAGGAGGCTCCTAAAGAAAGAATGATTTTGATAAACAAATTAATGGTTGCTGCTATTGTCTTCTCCATTAAGAGTTGTCTTGTGTTTGATCAAGGCTGATGGAATTGATGTTTGATCCAATTGACTATTTGCGGTGTGAAGCCCAAGAGGTTCCTTTCAAGTGTTCTTCTTTTTGAGGTTATTTGCAAGGTTCTTCAAGCCAGGTAAGAGATCTGAACTGTTATTGGTTTATGGTTCTGGAATTTTCAAAATTTTCTCCTACCGCCCCTATATTGTTCTGAGGTTCCAGCCATCTGATGGCTCTCCCTTTTTTATCGAGTGTTAGGCCTATGGTGGAGGTAATTCGATTTTAATTTGAAGCCAATCAGACCAGGGGTTTGGCGTTATGGGTGTTCTCCCTATTCTGGCCGATTATGGTTTCTGTCTAGATTTGTAGCTTGATTTGTGTTGGATGTTGGGGATTGTTTGCTGGTTTTATTCTTCAATGATGTGGACTCTTAGTTGCTGATTTCAGTCCTTAATCTATTGTTTATTATTCAGTTTTAGAATTCTGAATTTTTGAGATCGATTGTCTTGATCCTTGATTGATTATCTCAGTTTTGTTATTGTTCTGTTATTGAATTAGTTGGCGATCGATTAGGTATCCTTTGATAAGCATCCTGCAATTTTTGGGCTGAGTTTGAGTTATCAATTCTAGTCCTATGGAATTCGAAATCATTGTCTATGCACAAAGTGATTTGGTTCTTCAATAAGTTTTGGTTGAATATTAATCAAAATTTTATTTTCAATATATCTAATTTAAAAGAGGTTCTTAGTTCTTACTATTGTTCATGGGATGAACCGTACGGCTCTTTTAGAATTGATACTGAAATCAAGTGTAATATAATGATTGACATTAATTTCAAACAAAGTACTTTTTTGATTTCAAAAGGTGCTGTTATTGATGGGTACTATTCATCAACAGTAACTCATGTTTGAAATCAATGCTAAAATAAAAAATAAAAAATGAATTGTTCATTATCAGTGGGATTTGAATACCGTTTTGTCTTTTAGTAAAATAAGCATGGTGCAATATGATGATTATTTTATTTAAAAAAAATATTGCAATCATTATAGAGATCCTATATACGTTTGTGCATTCCGATCCAAGGAGCACACATCTCCCCGAGGGGATCGGATTGGGTGTGTGGGGGGTTGGCCGACCAATAAGCGCCATTGCCTTTGGGAGTTGCTCCAGTAGGGTTGCTATTAGCGGCCATGGTTCTCTTTATGGTGGGTCCTTTTACCCTTTGGAAGAACATAGTGGTGGATTGAAGATAAGAATTTCTTCACCCATTCTCTATGTTCTTACGTTAATCGGCTTAAGTTGGAATAGTTATTTTTAAGTCCATGTGGGCTTTATCTTTATATAAAACCAAATGAATATTAACATATTTAGGTTTTTAATGGGATTGAGCCCATTGAATTTTAATTATTAAAATCACTTTATGCTCGGCCTTGCAATTAGGTTATGAACTCAATAACAAGCCAGATCCAATCCAGACTCCAAGGACTCAACCCAAACCAACTTGGTTCAATCCAGAATGGTCCAATGCCAAAAACAATTTATATAATTTTTTTTTTTTGAATTGGATTCTTGAAGTTGTTTTCAAAAATTCTGATAAATTAATTAATTGTTAATTAGTTTAACTAATGGTTAATTAATTGTTAATTCCATATTATATACTGAAGAACCATATCATTCTATGCATTGTGGTTATGGGATTGAAATTTAAATCTTATGGATGGCAAAATTATTTATTATTACATGAAATGTAATGGATGTGATGTGTGATGTACTCTCTCTCTATTTTTGTCTTTGTCCCTTCCCCTATTCTTTTTTATAAATCTATGTAATCCACCCCTTGAGCAACCCAAATGGTGGGTTGGTTTCTTCAAGGGGGTTTCTTTAAATAAAGGGATGTATAGATTTATGTTGTTTTTCAATTTGTTGTAAAAGCGAAGAAAATGGTGAAGATCCTCGTATGACGATGATGGAAAAAGAGATGGCTTCACATGAAGATGATAAAGATAGAGATTATACATGTTGGTTGCATCACTTGATACATAAGATGCATGTTATCTTATTTCACATTAATTAAATAATTAATTAAGTGGGAGTAATTGAGGCTTGTTACTTCCACTGCTTTTGCCATCCCATAACCACATTTAATTATCTTATTATATTGTAATCTTTTATACATATGATGTATGCTTTATTTATACATGAGATGTTTACATATATGCCATTACATTACCCTCAATATTAAAAACATGTGTGATATGGATGAACCTTAATTAGTAGATGATATCCATGGCCCCCTATCAATGGTGGATTAGTGGATGTAGAGGTTAGTAATATGGCCTTGCAATAGAGCCGATAGGACGTTGTCAGGGTTTATATTACTGACGATCTACACTACTTCCTAATGGATATGATATGGATACAGATAGTGGGGGGGCACTGCAATAGTAGGCCATCTCTCATGATATTGTGATTCATTCCGATTTGATAGGAATGCACATGACTTGAGTGTGTGTCAGCCGATAGGATATTAACATGACACTCAGGTGGCCAATAATATTGGAAGCTTTGGAAACAGACAACATAGTCCACCCAATCACAGTATTTGCAATTCTTCCCAATAGGGTAAGTTGCATGTGCAAGGATTGGTTTGTTCCAATTCACTTTCAGGATATCAGGGAATCTTGATTTTGAGAAAACCATTGTCTATGTTTCGCCCACTGGAATTCAATGGTTTTGTTTAATGTTCATGCATTTGATTATATCTTGTACATTTGTAGATCTTTGTGTGATGTCGACCTCGATCAACTCTACCCTATTGACTATAATCAATGACTACAACCTGAAAAGGATCTTTGTGCGATGTCGACCTCTATCAACTCTACCCTATTGATCCTAATCAATGACTATAAACTGAAAGGACCTAATTATGTTGACTGGCATCGGAGTATCATGTTACTCTTACTGGCAGAACGTCTGTCTACAGTTCTTGAGGAGGAGGCTCCCGAAAATCCCACCTGTGATGACTATGATCAGCAGGAGGCCTATGACTATTTCCACTCGAGGGATTCTAAGGCCATGCTGTACATTCTTGGATCGGTTGACAAATCGATTACTGACTCTGTGAAAGACAATCTCTGTGAAGGGTATGATGGATAAGCTCAAGGAGATTTTAAGTCAGATTGACGTGCACGAGCATCATGAGCTCGTTGGTCTTATCCATAATACCAAGATGACGGTATTGTGCACGTCAGTTTGACTGAAAAGCTCCTTAAGCTTATCCATCATACCCTTGGTAGAGATTATGCCTTTCACAGAGTTAGTGATCGATTTGTCAACCGATCCGAGAATGTACAACATGGCCTTAGAATCACTCGAGTGGAAGTACTCATAGGCCTTTTTCTAATCATAGTCATCACCAGTGGGTTTTTCGAGAGTCTCCTCCTCAAGAATTGTAGACAGACGTTCTGCCGTTAGGAGTAACATGATACTCCGATGTCAGTTAACATAATTAGGTCATTTCAGTCTGTAGCCATTGATTAGGGTCAATAGGGTAGAGTTGATAAAGGTCGACATCGCATAAAGATCTATAAATATACAAGATATAATCAAATGCATGAATATTAAACAAAACCATTGAATTCCACCCAATGTATGAACATTAAACAAAACCATTGAATTCCAGTGGGTGAAACATAGACTATGGTTTTCTCACAATTAAGATTCCTTCATATCCTGAAAGTGAATTGGAACAAACCAATCCTTGCACATGCAACTTATCCTACGGGAATAATTGGAAATACTGTGATTAGGTGGACTATGCTGTCCGCTTCCAATATTATTGGCCACCTGACTATCATGTCAATATCCTATCGGCTGACACACACTCAAGTCATGTGCATTCCTATCAAATCGGAATGAATCACGGTATCATGAGAGATGGTCTACTATTGCAGTGTTCCCTTATAATCTGTGTCCATATCCTATCCATTAGGAAGTAGTGTAGACCGTTAGTAATATAAACCCGGACACCGTCCTATCAGCTCTATTGCAGGGTCATATTACTAACCTCTACATCCACCATTGATAGGGGCCATGGATATCATCTACTAATTAAGGTTCATCTATATTACACATGCTTTTAACATTGAGGGTAATGTAATAGCATATATGTAAATATCTCATGTATAAATAAAGCATACACCATATGTATAAAAGATGGTAATAATATAAAATAATTAAATGTGGTTATGGGATGGCAAAAGCAGTGGGAGTAACAAGCATCAATTACTCCCACTTAATTAATTATTTAACTAATGTGTAATAAGATAAAATGCATTTTATACATCAAGTGATGCAACCAACATGTATAATCTCTATCTTCATTATCTTCATGTGAACCCATCTCTTTTTCCATCATCGTCGTATGAGGATCTTCACCATTTTCTTTGCTTTTACAACAAATTGAAAAGCAACCTAAATCTATACATCATTTTGTTTAAAGAAATCCCCTTGAGGAAACCAACACACCATTTGGGCTGCTCAAGGGGTGGAGTACATAGATTTATAAAAAAGAATAGAGGGAGAAAGAAAGACAAAGATGGAGAGAGAGTACATCACATATCACATCCATTACATCTCATATAATAATAAATAATTTTGCCATCTATAAGATTTAAATTTCAAACCCATAACCAAAATGCATAGAATGATATGGTTCTTCAATATGTAATATGGAATTAACGATTAATTAACCATTTTTTAAATTAATTAATTTATCAGAATTTTTCAGAACAACTTCAAGAATCCAATTCAATTTTTTTTTTTATATAAACTGTTTATATAAATTGTTTTTGGCATTAGACCATTCTGGATTGAACCAAGTTGGTTTGGGTTGAGTCCTTAGAGTCTGGATTGGATCTGGCTTGTTATTTAATTCATAACTTAATTATAAGGTCAAGTATAAAGTGATTTTAACAATTAAAATTCAATGGGCTCAATCCCATTAAAAACCTAAATATCTTAATATTCATTGGGTTTCATATAAAGATAAGGTCCACATGGACTCAAAAAGAACTATTTCAACTTAAGCCCATTAAGGTAAGAACATAGTGAATGGGTGAATAAATTCTTATCTTCAATCCACCACTATGTTCTTCCAAAGGGTAAAAGGACCCACCATAAAGAGAACCATGGCCGCTAATAGTAGCCCTACTTGAGCAACTCCCAAAGGCGATGGCCCTTATTGCTCGGCCAACCCCCCACACACCCAATCCGATCCCTTGGGCCGATGTGTGCTCCTTGGATCGGAATGCCCAAACGTATATAGGATATCTATAATGATTGCAATATTTTTTTTTTAAATAAAACAGTCATCATATTGCACAATGCTTATTTTACTAAAAGACAAAATTGTGTTCAACTCTCACTGATGATGAACAATTCTTTTTTTTTTTTTTTTTTTTTTTTTTTTAAATTTTAGCATTGATTTCAAACATGAGTTACTTTTGATGAACAATACCCATCATTATTTTATTAATAAAACAATTATAGCACCTTTTGAAATCAAAGAGCACTTTGTTTGCAATAATTGTCAATCATTTTATTACACTTGGTTTCAGTATCAATTCTAAAAGAGCCATATGGTTCATCCCATGAACAATAGTAAGAACCTCTTTTAAATTAGATATATCAAAAATAAAATTTTGATTAATATTTAACCAAAATTTATTGAAGAACCAAATCACTTTGTGCATTGACAATGATTTTGAATGGAAGAGTGAGGCTCTGATGCCAATTTTAGGCCTATTGAATTCAGCTCGCCATCCCAGTAGAAACCGAGAAGGTAATTGCTTCTCATTTTCCCTAATGCTTGTGCGAGAATAAAGTGCATCAAATCTGTTCAGATACTCTGCAGCAGTCATAGTCCCTTGAAGAGAGTTCAACTGGTCTTGTATGCGAGTTCTAAAATTACGTGGCAAGTACTTGTTAGATAGTTCTTGTTTCATCCCCTCCCAAGTAGTAGGCTCTTTACCACGATCTTCAAGCTCTTGCTCATAGGTCCTCCACCAATCGCGAGCATCCTCAACTAGCTTAGCACGAGTCAGTTTAATCTTCCGTTCCTTAGGTAAGTCATAATAGTCAAAGTAATCATCCAATGCAACTACCCAATCATAGAACAATTGGAGGTCATGTCTACCATCATACTCCTTCAGATCAAGCTTGATCTTTTGTGAATCTCCTGAGTACCCTTGGTATGTGGGAGGTTCAGTGTCAAAGTAACCCCTCATATATTCTTCAAAAGTAGGTTGCACTATAGGAACCCTCTGTGGTCCTCTCAGATTAGGATTAGGCCTCCTGTTAGCCAATTGAGCAACTGAGTTCATATGAGCTTCCACTTCTGGTCGTACATGAGTACTATGGGTAGGTTGTTGTTGGGTCTCCACAGCTAACATTCTTGCACCAAGAGTTTGTTGTTCAGTCCTCATAGCCTATAACATCTCCATTATAGAAGCCATGGAGTTCTTCAACTCAGTAATGGGGTTGTCTTCTGCCATGCTCTGATACCACTTAATGTAGGACTAGAATTGATAACTCAACCTAAGCCAAAAAATTGCAGGATACTAATCAAATACTAATCAAAGGATACCCTATTTAATAACAAAACAATAACAAAACTGAGATAATCAATCAAGGATCAAGACAATCGATCTCAGAAATTCAGAATTCTAAAAATGAATAGTAAACAACAGATTAAGGACTGAAATCAGCAACTAAGAGTCCACATCATTGTTGAATAAAACCAGCAAACAATCCCCAACATCCAACACAAATCAAGCTCCAAATTTGGACAGAAACCACAATCGGCCAGAATAGGGAGAGCACCCATAACAGCCAAACCCCTGGTCTGATTGGTTTCAAATTAAAATCGAGTTACCTCCTCTATAGGCCTAACACTCGATAAAAAAGGGAGGGCCATCGGATGGATGGAACCTCAGAACAATACAGGGGCGGTAGGAGAAAAATCTGGAAATTCCAGAACCAAAAACCAGTAATAGTTCAGATATCTTACCTGGCTTGAAGAACCTTGCAAATTACCTTGAAAAGAAGAACACTTGAAAGGAACCTCTTGGGCTTCACACCGCAAAGAGTCAATTGGATCAAACACCAATTCCATCAGCTTTGAACAAACACAAGACAACTCTTCATAGAGAAGACAATAGCAGCAATCATTAATTTGTTTATCAAAATCATTATTTCTTTAGGAGCCTCCTCCTCTTTATATTTATAATGTTGATGGGGGAGGGAATTACAAAATAGAAGGCTTCACAAAAAGTAAACCAAATATTCTCCTAATACAATAGTTACTAAAAACTGAAATTAGAAACTAACTAAAATTAGAAACTAGTTGAAAAAAGAAACCAACTAGTAATTCCTTATGTAACCTTAGAGCCTCTCTTTTAGGCTCATAAAAGTGGCCTATTACACTCAAAACACATGGGATCAAAGGCCCAACATGTATGGAACCCAACCCTAGGCTTATTCCTAATAAAACAAACATAGTTTGGTGAAAAATTTGCATCACTGCACCTCTCCGCTGTGTGCTGAAGATGCTCCTACCATTCCTCCCATTGGCCCGCGGGTTTGGTGTTTCCTACGTTAGACTGACAGGGTCTCTTTCCCATATATCAAATAAGAGTGCTTCTTGTTGTCAGCAAAGTGGTGAAGTGAGAAGTTTTTTCCTTATTTTGATTGTCCGTTGTCTTATTTCAAAGAGTAAGGTAGGGTTGAAAGGGTTTTCAAAATAATTTTTAAATGACATTATTATTTGTTAAGTTTGTCTTGAATTCTTGACCTTTTTGAAGAATGACCAGCTCTGATATATTTTGGTAGTGACCCGAATAGGATTTCCCCCTTGAGATGTGATGGTAGCAGAGGGGTTGGGCCAATAGGATGCGACCCGATGGATCGACCCGACTTGGAGTGGTATATAATGTTCTATCGTCTTGTTGAGCAAGTATCAAATTTTGGGGGGTTTTCGTGTTAGGGTTTCTGGGCAAGTTTTTTTGTTGCGGTTTGGGTGCTCTTGAGAGAGATCTCCATTATAACTAGGGGTGTCAATTCGTGGCCCGACCCGACAGAACCGACCGTTTAAAGCCCGGCCCGACCCGGCCCGACCCGGCCCGTTTATTAAACGTGTCGGGCTTGAGCCCGGCCCGTTTATAAACGGTCGGTCTCAGTCCTGATACTTGGACCGTCGGGCACCCGACCGAGACCGACCAATTAAGACCCGACCGAGACCGGTCTATTTTGCACCGGTTGTAAGATACCTATTCTACCCCCATATGAAAGAGTTAAAAAGAAAAAAACCAAAAACCCTAGTATTAACCTTCTCTTCTCTTCGTTTAACACTGCCGCCGTGCCGCGGCCGCCGCTGTGCTCTGCGAGTCTGGGTCGAGCGTTGTCGTCGTCGTCGTCGTCTCGCTTTCTGGGGGTCAGTGCGAGCTGCTGTGCTCTGCGAGTCTGGGTCGAGCGTCGTCGTCGTCGTCTCGCTTTCTGGGGGTCAGTGCGAGCTGCTGTGCTGTGCTCTGCGAGTCTGGGTCGAGCGTCGTCGTCGTCGTCGTCTAATCAAACCACTGAATGCCCAAAATGCCCTTCTTCAACCTTTGGCTTAGGCTTTGGTTTTGCTTCTCTGCCTCTGCCTCCGACTTCGGCTCAAGCACCTCAATTTCTTCTGAGCCCTCATTTTTATGTTGAGCAAAACCCCCAGAACTTGCAACATCCTCTGACCCGCCATATTCAAGCTCATATTATTAGGATTCCTCTTGCAAATCTTGAACCATCCTCACAAAATCTGGTAGAATTTCTGCAGATTCAGCTGGCTCTTTGTTACTAAAGAACCAGGTTCATTTTACTTTTTCTTCTGGTCAGTAGAGTTTTTCAAACTCATTAATGGGAGGTGCTTGTTAAGATCTAGTCATTCAAGCCCGCTTTCTGTTCACATTCCTCTCTCTTTCTCTTTCTGTCTCAGAGGATTGTTACGGTAAGAAATTATGACCTTCCATGCCGGATCTTCTTTTCTAGTTCTCGGGCTGTAAGATTTTCCTTGTTTATTATCCCCTAGACGTCTAGATGTTGAAGTTCTCCAGAGATGCTGTGGAGCGGTGAGGAAAGTTCTTTGTTTTGAAATTGTGTTTGGTTTGGGGCTGGATTTAAACTCAACAATTAAAGAAGGCCCGTTTAAAAACCGGTTACGCCCGTTTAACATTAAACATGTCCGTGGCCCGATTAAGGCCCGACTAAAACCCGATTAAGGCTTGATTTTAATGGCCCGATTATAGCCCAAGACCGACCGACCGAATATAAAGTGTACCATGCCCTCACTAACTAAGCCCGATTAGTTAAATGGGCGGACACGGTGCAACCTTTAAAAGTCTTCAAGCCCGATTAAGCCCGACTGAAACTGGACCGGCCCGACCGATTGACACCTCTAATTGTAACTTTTCTTCAATCATAGTGAAACATCTTCTTTGCCCGAGGACGTAGCTTACCACATCGGTGTGTGAACCTCGTTAAATATGTGTCTTGTGTGAATTCGTGTCTCTGTTTTTCTTCATATTTGTTGGTGTTTCCTCTAACATTATTGTCTTGCACATTTTTCAAGTGCACATGTGAAATGATATGATTTACCTTCATTGAAAAAAAAAATGGTATACTAAACGGACAAGAAGTAAGGTTACAAACTTCTTTTTCACCAACCTGGGTTACAACAAGATTTTCCCATTAAATAAAAACTTTTTGGAAAGAAAGCAAGTCATGTTTCAATGGTAAAGCACTCCTTTGAATGTCTAATAAATGGTCTTGGGCCCTCCTTGACAGTAATATTATATTATTGGAACACCTAAAACCTTAATTGGTAATAAGGTTTCACTTTGAGGCTTACTATAGGCAGAGTTCTTGTTCCTATAATGTTAAAATCAATGTGATCTGAAAAATATATATTAGGTCCAAGATCTCAATCCCAGTTTGAATGGATTGGATCCATATCATGTTCTGATAATGGTACCATCAAGCTGATGCAGTTACATGATGGTTTGATGAGGGATATTTTTATTATTTCCTTTTATTATTTATTTTTGTTGGAGTCATAGGAGATCGTATTTATTTTTTAATTGTAATTAGATACATTAGTTACCATATGAGTTGGGATTTGAGTTAACTTTTGTTTTCAGTTTTAGGATAGGATTAAAAATTCTTTTGTTTGATTCTATATAAAAGTATGTAAGCCAACATTTCAGAGTTGAATTGGAAATTGAATGAACTTTGAGGCTTACCGCAGGCTGTGGTGTGTGTTGTTCTATCACTCTCTTGCTCTCTGTGGTTGGAACTCTTCTCCGATCACTCTTCATTCCAGGTTGTCCTCGTTCTTTTTTGTGTTCTCTTATTCCCTGTGCTCCTTAATCTTCTTCTTCCTTCTTAGTGTTAGTCTGTTTATCATTCTTTCTTTTCTGCAACTGTCTGACGAATTGAACTGAGAAAAGAAGTGATCGATCTCACTCTTGTTGAATCACTTTGGTCTGAAACTTTGGGCAAAGGGTTCCCTGCCTTAGGTGAACTGATCCCTAGAATCTCATTCCATACCGAGCTTCCTGCTGTGAGTTGTTAGTCTAAGACCAAACCAAATTTCTCTTCTATTGCCTGGGCTGGTGCCAGGTAAAAGTTATTACTTTCCTGGTTGATTATTGGTTCTGTTGCTGATTGCATTCAGAAGGGCAGAAGTTGCAAGCCATCACCTGGAATTTCAAGTCCATCAGTGTGTGTATGAGAAAGCACTTTCATTCTAAATAGGTCCTGCTCTACAGCTGGTTCTTTCTGAGATCATAATGTTGAAGGACTTTTCCCTTCATTACAACCAAGGATTGATTCCTGGTTATTACCTTTAGAGCCCCTTCATTTTGAATCCTTTTTTTTTTTTTTTTAAATACCTCATCCTTATTTACAATTTCAGTTTGTCCTTCCTTTTACTTTAATTGCTATTTTATCCTAGGGTTTGTTTGCCTTTCTCAAAGAAAGGGCGTTACCCAGTGCAGGCTCCCGCTACTGAGGGGTCTGGGGAGGGGTCATAATATAATAGCGATCCGATTTAATGGTTTCAGAGCCCAGGATCGCATCACATCCTTCTGGGAAAGAAGAAAAAGAAAATCAAACATGTGAAAACAAAGTATGCCTTCTGGTCTACGTAGAAAATTAATTATTATTTCCAATTTCATGCTTTGGATATGAACTCCTTTACAGATTTTTCACCTTATGTAATTTTAAAATGATATTTGAGCTTTCTAATTGATCAGAAGATATTTGAACTGAGTAATTTACTGAACTAATTTCTTATATTCAATTTCTCATTCAGGTTCCATATTGGTTGACTTACGACTTCCCACTGGAGGTAAAAGAAAAGATTAATCGTCAATGGGGGTCAGACTGGAAAGGTCAAGCACAGAAGTGGTTAGCATGTCCAGTCTCTTGTATAATTTCAGCTTCACTCATATTTGAACTTGGTACAATTCTTTTGTTTTTATATTTGTTGAAAAATGGAACTCCTATCTTTCCTTGGAAACTAACTTACTTATTAGAGGGGGAAGGAGGAATAATAGAAATGGAGCGGCTATTCCGACCACAATAAATAACAAACGCAGAATCACCTGGTAAAGGAAAACTATCCCCAATATAGGGACAATGGGTGTCTCTGAAGTGTCTGGTGTCTTTCCTCCCAAATACCCAACAGTAAGTGCCTGTGAAGAATCACATTACTTTTATGAAATTATTGTGAAGTTCATAGGCTTAGGTGGTAGGTCAGATTTAACTGTTTGACATATTTACAGTGTGTTCAGGCCTCTTACCCCAAAAAGATATGATCAGGCATTCCTGAACATTCATTGAATGAAGTTGCCCCGTGCCTTGTTCATTTGTTGTAAAAGGGATCATATCGCTACCAATGTGAGACCAAGAGAGACTCTCAATCCTGCAAGAGAAAAAGGAAACACGCAAGAGAGAATAGTGATGGAGAGAGGGAGATTCAAGATTAGGCCAATTGGACCACCATGCCTCTTATTTATACATTACATATAGAGAAGCCCTATTACACGTGAAAGTACAAGTAATGCCCCTAGTATACATTACAAAAAAGCAGGACCACCATGGCATATTGAAGCTATAATTTCAGACTGTCAATCCCTTTTATCCTCTTTTGATTTGAGTTACTATTTTTTCATACTTATCGCCAAGGACATACAGTTGCTGACTGCTTTGCTTCTTATGCCTCTCTTAATTGCTCTTCTTCGTTCTGGGAGTATATCCCACCTTTTGTGGCTAATGCTTTGTTTTTTGATAGTTGTAATACCTCTTTTCCGTGTGTTGTGGCTTGTAAATAAATCCTCTTATTTTCTCCCCAAAAAAAAAGCAGGACCACCAGAGTTGAGGAAAAGTGAACTTTACTTCCCTTGCTAATAACACCATAAACAACTACCCATAATAAGATGTGGTTTGGCATTTTCTGTTGTTGACTATTGGATCTATCATAATGTTCATGATGAATTGGGTCAGTTGTCAGTTTATCAATCATTTTATGTGCCAAGCTTCCTTATGATTTCTAGAGTTTTCTGAAGTTATTTATTTATTTTCTGCATATTAATCCTAGGATAGGTTTGATTGGTTTATTTATTTATTTATTTATTTGTTTTTGTTTTGGGAGGATTATATCTCAATTTAAGGCAATACTAAGGCCTGAATGGATCCATGTATTTGTACATGCTAGACATTACTTCTGTACAACCGTATTCTCATACCGTTTTATAATGTCAAATTTTGGACTCTTGGATGTTCAGGTTTCTTCTTACATTCACTGGGAAGGAGGAAGAGATAAACCTTTTGGGTGATGGAACTGAAAAGGCAGAGTTTGGGGAGTGGTCATGGATGACTCCACAGCAAGTGGTTGACCTTGTGAGTGCCCTGTGATTTATTATTCTTTATAACCTTGGAAACAGCCTCTCTTGCAAAGTAGGGGTTAAGGCTGCGTACATTTGCCCCTCCCAGACCCTGCAGTAGTAGGAGCCTCGTGCACTGGGTTGATCTTTTTATTTTATTTTTATTATCCTTGGCATCACAAAATAGTAGAAATACAATTCCTGCTAATTACAGCAATTGATTCATTCTTTTTTTTTTCTATTTCTCTCAAGCAGGCAGTCAATTTCAAGAAACCTGTTTATGAAGAAGTTTTGAAAGTTTTCACTCCCTATCTTCATTATGATTCATCTGGACAAATGTTGTAGACAGTTCTCACTTCTAAGTGCAAAGAGGTGACTGGAATTCGCTGGTCCGGATAGTGGGTTCGCTGGCAGTTTCTATGAGTTGCGTGAACAATCTACTTGCATCTGTATTCATGTCCTCTGTTCCCAACTTCCCGGTGTAAATCAGCCCAAAATCCCAGTTTAATAGTTTATCCAATGTTCTACCAAGTAATATCATAGTTGTCATGCCGTCTAAGTGACCTAAGGCGTTGGAGGGGCCCTAGATGTCGATGCAACACTGAAAAGGCCTAGGCGATCAATTGTCATGCGGGCTTCCTCTCAGACCTCTGGTGTTGGAAGAAGGGACTTAGTACAAGGTTTGTAGGTTGCTGACCTTGAGGGATGATTTGGTGATCCTGATCCATGGATCAGATTTGTAAATCTTTTCAGGAACTTTTCAGTAATAACGAATTTCATATAATCCAAGCTCAAATAGATTCAATATAACAGAACAGGATCCATCGACAATGAAGGGGGAGAATTTTATTAATTTCTTTTGTGTTTTTCCGTGGATTTTTATTCCCATTGAATTGAAATTCAAGTATATATATATATATATATATCCATTGTGAATCAAGTGGTCATATGAGTTTGAGTTAGAAAATAGTTTCTCCGTAAAATGGGGTACTGATCCTTCCCAGAATAAGGGTGTCAATTTGGTTTTGATATCATATATTGAAGCATTGAAACCATACCAAAGGAGATTTGGTTCATTACGAATTTAATATGATTGAATGATTTCATCCTTGGTTTGGTATGGTATTGATTTTAAAGACAAAACAATTCAGTAGGAATCAGCACCATATCCAAATACTGAAATTGTATCGAAGAATCAAATTACCAGCCATATACATAAAAGGAGATAAAAAAAAGTGGCAATAAATTGTATTGAAACTATATTCGTATCAAATAAAACCATAGTTATATTGAATAGAAATCATACCAAGTTGATACAATATTAATATTGACACAGGCATTTTCTTGATACGATACAGTTTTGAAATTGACCCTTGACTTGATGAACAATCGTACCAATTTTTTTTTTGATAAGGGAGCAATCGTACCAATTGACACCCTTAACCTAGACCCCGCTGGGCTGTCTCTAGAGTCTAGACTGGGACTAATCTATCGGTTGGTCATACTAATCATTCATCAACCACATTTCTTTTTTTTGATCTAGTTGCCACACTGCCTTTTAGAGAACCCTCTCCTATAATTAAATAAGATTTTATCAAAATGGGATTGATAAAAAAAAATTATAAAAATCCAAGTGAGCTCATATAGGGGCATGTAATGTCTATCTTAAATTCAGATGATGGTGGTAACCCAAGTTCTACCTGATGCATCTAATCATCGCTCACTTGATAGATAATGGAGATGCGGGGTATCGAACCCCGTACCTCTCGCATGCAAAGCGAGCGCTCTACCATGTGAGCTACATCCCCAGTTGTTGAATAGGATGTAGATTTCAGTTATCTACAAACTTAAAAAAAAAACTCTTTTAAGTCCCCCCAGTGGGGTGAACTTTTGAAAGAGGACTTACACGGAGATTGAAAATGAAAAGAAGGCTAGAATCTAGGATTCCACATGGGTTCCTCAAGTCCAAGATGGGAAGATTACCTTCCTTGCAACCCCACATTGCCCCGGATTAATATTTCACCACAGGAGCTGAAGCGCTCAGCCAACTATGAGTTGTTTTTGGATATTAAAAGCCTTGGGATCAAACTTTGTTATTTCTTACCATGCTTTTGTTTAGTGGTACGTTGGCTTCATTTTGTTATAAGGGAAATTAAAGGGAAGAGAAGGAAAATAAAAATTACAAACTTAAAGAAGAAACTTTTATAATTATTACTCCATGTGACTTATATCACCGATTTCAAATCATTCCGTAGTTGGTTTATTTCACATTACCTTGCATCCAAATCAATAAGGGGGCTATGACAGTTGAGCCAGGCATTAATCACACTCTTGAACACCCAACAATGTTTCTGATGAGTATGAGCAGGTGATCTCTTAAGAGGTTAACAATCCTTGGAATGATTGCTAATCTATGAGATGGCGTAATCTGAAATCTGATACCAGCATGCCACAAGGGCCTCCAAACCCTTTTAATATTCAACATACTCTTATGAAATTGAAAAGTCTTGAAATATATCAGACCATAGTATTCCAATCCAAGGATTTACAATGCAATACAATACAACCACCAGTCTAAAAAAATTCGACTTATAGTTTTCTTGAGCTTTTGATCTTTCAAGCCATAATGGGAAAATGACCAATGAAGACATCGGCCTTTGAATGGCAATGAAGACTGATTACTGTTTTTCTTCTTTTCAATCTGTGCTTGGGCTTTGTCAGAAACCTCCAATCAAAATAACATTTTCTTTGCAAATGCCTCAACTGCAGCTAAAACCCACTAAAGTTAGTTTATCTTGCTAAGATCTTCTCTATTTTATCAACAACTATGCCAGCAACAACCTCAGGAGAGAATCGCCTCATCATGTCCTCCCTAGCTTTCTTCCCTTTCTCTCTACCTTCTTCAGGATTACTCATCACGTGCCTCATCAGAAATCTAAGCTTATCAACTGAAGGTTCAGCCCAAAGATGACCCTTGAATGGCCCTTCTGTTACGTCACTCATTTCATCCACAGGCAATGGATAACTATTTTCCTCTGTTAGATACTCCGTAGGACCAGACCAGTTCGTTGCAATCACAGCCAAAGACATTGCCATGGCCTCCACAATGGGGCGACCCCATCCTTCTCCCCTTGATGGTAAAACAAATACGTCAGCTGCACGATAGACTCTAGGAAGATCCATCTGAGCTATGTGGTTGTCAATCAAGTAAACCAACGGCCACCCATTAATGGGCCTTTTAATTTCAGAATGTTCTACAAAATCTGTAATCTTATTCCCAAAGTCTCTATCAGAGTGGTAAGGATTTGTAAGAAGATATAATGCTACATTATCCAACCCAGAGAATTCTTTCAAGTATGATCGCAAAAGCAAATCCCACCCTTTCCTATACTCCCACTTGAAAATGCTTAAAAAAACAAAGTTTCTATTCTTCTGAGGATTTGAGATCCTATGAGGATTTGAGATCCTAGTGACTGAGCCTAAAATCAATTTTTCCATAGAGGCAAAAGACAATGGCTTATACTTTGACGGATCAAAGAACTTCACATCCACGGGTTGAACAATCTTTAGGACCTTGGATGATTCAATCCCACTTTGAATAAATGTAGAAACATGGAATTCAGTAGGAACCCAAACAGAATCCATTCTGTTACACCTCTTCACATGACCAGGGTTGACTCTGTCAGTCTCAAACATGGTCCGACCGATGACGAATAAGGGCTCCTCATAACCAGTGGGAGGACAAGGCAAGGTCTCAAATAAAGGGGGGTACCAAGCCCCTGGTTCACTGTGACAAATCACAATAGTCTCATTCATCTTGCATTCTGTACTGTAAAGTTTAAAAGCCAAATCTTTGCTCCCTTTAGGCAAACCTTCCCAGAACTCCAGGCTTTCTAGATCCCCATGTTGATCAATAGCTAACTTAAATCTAGGGTTTCTCATGTTTTCATGCAGAGCCATCAAATAAGCCCAAACTTCTGAACTATACCCTCCTCCAGAAAGGAAAGGTGCCATCCATAGAACACAATATGGAGACATGGAATTGGGTTCAACTGTTGGGATTGCTCTACCTCTATCGGTTGAGAAAAGAAACCCTAGAACTCCATTTATGAGGGTGAGGTTCTGAGGGTGAGATGAAAGGCTTGATTTCAAATATTGGAGCTTGAAATAACTAGTTTTGGTGAAGCTCAAGGAGATGGCAAGAAGGAGAATCAAAACAGTTGACACCCAAAATGTAAATAGTTTGAATTTCAAGATCAATGGGTGATTTTGAAGGGTATGCGGCGGGTTTTGGTGTTGAGTGTTTTCATGAACATCCATTTCAATGGTTGACTACAAATTCACAGCCTAACGATGTTATGATTGTACAAGCATTTGGAGGAGATTATCAGCTAGCCAACACAAACAATGCTTGGTTCGGATTCTAATTCTGAGAATTACAAATCTGGCACAGTTCAGGAATTTGGATTGTAGGTCAAATTCAAGAATTTTAGAATAGCATTTGGAAAGCAAAAACCATAATCTTTTGATTCTAGGCTCCAGAATCAAAGAATCATTTTTGGAATTACAGGTCTTGTCATCTCAAAACTCACAAGAACATACATTGAAATGGGAAACCAAAAGACCAAAAAATTGGGGGGAAATGAGTACCTTTTGTATGCCAAAAAATATGAAGAAATCTTCTATTACCTCAACAAGAATGACCCTTGATTAGTGTTCTAAACCCTGAAAATCTGAGTTGCAGAAGCTGTGAGAGCAGTTCGAGGTCTGAGAGAAAGAGGGCCGGAGCGAGGAAGAGGAAGAGTCGTGAATCGTGAGTTGCTCTGAAACTTCCACTGCCCTTTCTGTTATTGTCTGCGTTCCAAGGTGGAAAGACCTTTTAGCCCTTTCTTATTTGAATTTGTAATTTTCGTATCCGCGGCAGAATTCCGGTGGAATTGGATTTGGGGATCCAAGAATTCGAATCCAACTCTGGATTTTGGGTAATTTCCGGGACAATTCCGACAATCCAAACCCTAGAGTTGCTGCCCTACCCAAAGTGTGGCCCTAATTGCATTGTCACCCTAATTATGCAACACCGCTGAAGTGGTAGATTGGGCCTGCATTGCAAACCCCAATAATTTTTTTGTAATTTTTCTCCCACTTTGTATGATTTATTGTGGCTTCGACTGGTTGCAGTGGAAATTAAAGGGAAAAGAAGTAAAAGATTTTTATTTATTTATTTTTTATAAATAAAATAAATTGTAATTAATATTAACAGAAGAGTATCTTGAACAGACTGAATGTCTGAAGAAAGACAATTTACAATAAAAGATGGTGCAACCGTGCAACCAACCTTGGTTGAGAGGTTGTGGGACAAGAGACCGTTGAGGAGGAAATTTGATAGATATTAAGAGTTTAGGATAGTGTTCCCTAAATGATTTCCCCATATATGTATGCTCCTTGTGAATGTTGTGATGCATTTGCTAGACATACAAATATTGTTGAACATGTCGTCTTGAGCTATGGGCATATAAATATAGTATGCAAAAGGAATTGATGTGCATTCATCATGAAAGTGGATGGAATATTGTATTCTACGAGTAAATAGATGAGAACGTTTTATAAAGCAAACGCTTTGGAGTTACAATATAGCTATGGGAATTGTCAAGAGATGTGTTTGGGTGGGACCAGATAAGAGACACATTTGGTGAAACCGAGGTCAAGAGACCGCATAGTGAGACGGATAATTGTCAAGAGACACTTGGGTGAGATATAGTCAATACACGACATGGTGAGGCATACATTGCCAAGAGAAGTGATTGGTGAAACTAGAGTCAAGAGACCTTGTGGTGAGGCCATACCATGGCAAAGAAAACTTTATGGATTTGAATATTTCTTACAAATGTAATTTTACAAACATATGAAATGATTATGATTAGTTGGTTTGGTTTCATAAGTATATATGCATGTTAGGTGTGATTTTTTTTTTTGACGGGCAATTCACTGTGTTGTTGAGCTCACTCTATTAATATACATCGTTTCTACAGGTCAAGATCAGGACCACAGGGCTGCTAAAGAGCTTGCATGTTGATGTAGAGGATACCGAAGAAGCCTTTTCTCTTTTGTTATTTTGCTGTTATCTTCTTATGGAGAGTCAGACTCAACATAAATGCCACATGTATATGTGAATATGCGAACACGAGATGTATATATTTTGTCCACTACGGTCTAATCCTATAAACTCTGAAACTTTGAAATTCTATGCAATTGGATGCAATTACGTGATGAATGAGATGGTTTAATTGTAGATGTGTTTATAAATTATTTCTGATCATTTCATCATCACTTATGGAGGTGTGACCATACTCCATCCCGGGTTTGAATTGTGGCATTCATTCACTTCAAATTTCCTTCCCTTATGATCATCATTATTTCTTTCATCTCATCATTACCCTTTAAATTTTCCTTGTAATCAAACATGTACTAGAATCAAGTTTTATTGTGAAGTGTATCCCTCTGGTTCGTTCTCTCCCTCTCTCCAAAGGAGAGAAATTACGCCCCTTCCCCTGTAGTTACTAAAATTATATGTGAATCCAAGGGTTTGTACGAATTATGCCCCCCCTCCCCTCTACTTTTTAAGATTCTTAGAATTATGTTTAATTGGGTTAGTCCTCATGAAATTGAGACTATTAGTTGGTGACGTCACCTTATATGTTACCTTCTAATCTCGAAAATACCCTTAAATACATAATTGTTAGAATTTTAACTGAAAATAAAATTTCAATCAAAGGAAAGGGCTGGCAAGCTACAGGGTGCCCTCCGTGTGTTATCTTCTCTCTTTCCCTTTTGAAAAAGATTCTCTTGCTCTCATACATCCAACCATGTGATTGGTGCATGCCATTAACTTACCAAAAGCTGATCTCTCCCTCTAGATATATATATGTGTGAGAGAGAGAGATCCAAAACTAGATAAATTCTGGTAAAAATCATTAGAAAGAATCAAGATCCCCTTGGATTCACTCTATGGAAATGAAACCAAATCCACCCCAAGAAAGGTTCTATGAATCTGGATCGATCCGGAATGAGTTTTTTTATGGGATTTTTTCCGATTCTAGGTATTTTGTGGCCAACTCTGGTTGCTTCTTAACAGCAACAATTCTGGTGCTGATTCCGAGCAAAAGATTTAGTTATCAGTATTGATATCGGTCTCGGCCGATACCAATATCGGTGAAGATCGGTGCATATCAATCACTTTTGCCCTTGCTTTTTCAAAAAAAAAAAAAAAATTTAATAATAATAAATAAATAAAATTTTCTGTTCTACCCCTGAAACAATACAGGCAACCGATCCAGATCGATCAGATATCGATATCAGTATCAACCTCAATCGATACCGATACTTGAAACCATGTTCCCAGCTCTTGAACTATGACCTCAAAAGACCAACTAGAAGTGAAGAATTTAGGACCTGCAAAGTGGAATTGCTGTGGATGCCAAATTTTATAATAATTCAGCAAAGTGTGGTTGTAGTTCACAAGCTACACAGAGAAAAGAAACTAGGCATATAAATACTGTCGTGTAAAACTCTTCCTCCTCATGTGGAGTCTAAATCAAGTCACACCACTATAATTAACAGGACTGGATTGTGTTTCTGGGAGCCACTAGCAGTGTGGTTGTCTTCTCCAGTCTGCCCGTACTGCACTTTAGTTGCGCAGAATTATTGAAGAGAAAAGGTAGGGTGGATGTTGTAGTGAACAAGGCACAGAGAACATACAAGACAATTGATACAGCAGCTTCTTCTACATCCTGGACAAGATGCGGCTCAAGCTAGCTTGAATTGTCCCATGTGGTTCATCAGTTGGTGTATAGACATCATCATCAAACTGCAAAATCTCATTACGAACAGTTCGATGAGTGAGATAAGGAGTTGCAGGACAAGCATGATAGTTAAAAGCAACTAGAAATCTTCTCAAACTCAACAAAAAGATTTAAATACTGTGTGGTTAGTCTCTTGGTATTACTGCATAATGAAAATGCTAAGGATTCCTTTCCTTTGCTGTTAGTTATTTAGTGGCTAAGCCCATTCCTTATTAAAGCCCTGTTTCTCTCTGTACTGGTAGAACTAGAATTCCCATTTCCAAAACATGAGTTTCAGATGCCAACACTGGTATCCACATATGCTGATCTTTTTGCTCATGCTTTCATTTTTCATAATTATCTAATTCCACAATTCCAGGTTTTTTTTTTCACTTCTTTTCTTCTCTTGTTACTTTTTTATTCTAAAAGAAAAAAACTGATTTTTTTTGGGGGGGGGGGGGGTGGGATAAGAGGGATAGAGTAGTAATAATAAAAATAACCATGTCCCCATATCTATATTTTTTTAAAGCTTTATCAAAAAGGAAAGAGGGGGGGGGGGAGGGTGAGTGAATGCGAGAGTCAATTTGGCTATTTGGAACCACAATAGCTGAACTGGAACTCCTCAAGAACAGTTTGAAGTTTGAACTAACCTCTTTGGGCAATTTGTGTTTTGTCCAAGATGAAGTGGGCAGACTGGACAAGACTAAGAAACCTACCTTAAAATGTGAGATAATCAGTTTTATCAGGTTAATCAACCGGAAAAACAAGAATAGCAATTAGCCAACCCCACCATCCTGTTCCAATGACCATGGTTTGTACATAAAGTTTACCTCAGTCTTGTTTTCACTGCTTTTCTTCCTGATCCCTTCCTTTCCAAATTGTTTCTTTCTTTCTTCTGTTTTTGTTGCAGTTTCTCTCTATATGTATATTGATTTTTACTAATCTACTTTTCTTTGAAAATATTTGATAAAAAAAACTCCAAGACGAATAAAAACATCACAATCTACTAAGCGGGAGAGATACAATACAATAAAACACAAGAGTACAGACTATAGAGTATAGTACAAAAATAGCAGCCAAATGACGGTATATCGCCCAATGCACTAGCTAATGCACACATGCATTTATTTATTCTACAAATAAATATGTGCACCATAATTTTCAAGGCAACAAGGCAACCCAAGGCAGTGGAGGGGTGCCTAAGCGTTTAGGCGACCAATTCTTATTTCTTATTTCCCATCTTTTCTAATATTATTTAATATGCTACATATATCTTATATAATAAAAATCAACATCAAGCCACTTAGCCACATCAAATCATCAAAAACCAAGATTAAGCCATATCAAGTCATCAAAATCAACATTTAGAGAAATTTTCTTATTCTCAAAGTTTGACCAGTCAAATGATTTCATTTTTATATAATACTTATTGTATTAGGTAGAGACCACAAAGCCAGTTTTTCAACAAGTCTAAGATTACTTAAATCTAAATAATAATGAAAAAGTTATGTTCTAGTCGAACTTATTTTAAAGTGCACGAATTGTGTTAAAATCACCTGAAATGAAAATAATTTTATGGGCATACAGAAAATATTATTTTACAGTACTTTTGGTTTTGGCAATGTTTTACCATGGTAATATTTATGAAATTTTCAAAATTGAGAAAAACCCAACATTTGAAAATTGAAAATCGCCCAAAAAAAATTTTTTTTTGAATGGGGGGTTGACTTTTTGTCTTTTTGGAATTTTATTTTGAAACTATTTTTATTGGACTCAAAAAGGGGGTGTTTGCTTATTTATGAATAAAATCTTAAGTAATTACTTAAAACGATATTTGGCATAAATAAGTGCTAGACCAGAGCCTTGCACTAAGGCGACAAATGCCTGGACAAGAAGCAAACCGTCTGAACGCCAAGGCAACGCCTTGACGACTATGATATGCACATTCAGTCTTTTCATAGAATTCACATATGTAAATCAGACCAATAGGGATGATCCTCATTGTTGTTGTATTGAATGCTCTTGCCAGACCTGTACAAACCCAGACCAGAACTCCAATGGACTACATGTCAGTCCTACGCCCTCGATAGTCAAAATCAGATCAGATTGGATCATCAGATGAACCTGATCTTTTTGTAGTCAGTAATGGCACATATTCAAGCATGCAAGTTCTGGTATATAACTTGAACTTTTCCTGGAGATATTATTAAAAGAACTCTCACAGTATGCCTACTCTCAAGCTACCAAGCTTTTCTTTTGTTCTTTTTGCTGAGGATACCGTCCTTAATTCATGGGGTCCCAAAATCACCTTGTTTTTCATTATATTTTGAGGATTTTCTAATTTGATTCATCTTTCAACAGTAAAGTTTAAACAAGCTAAGAAAGAAGTCCTACCTTTACAATACTTGGAGTAATCTTGTTTGGTAGATTGACTGGTAAGAAATGGATATTAGGCATTTGTAGATGGATTGATGATATATCTGGGAACCTGACAAAAACAAAAATTAAGGATCAATCTTGGAATATCCCAAAATTAAACTCTAAACAGTCACACATGATGAGAGACAGAGAGAGAGAGAGAGAACCTGTCAATAACAGCCCGGGCCATGTCATAAAGAGTGCCCTGGACTGAGGGGCTATAAACTCCTCCTTTTGGAGGACCGAAAAAGTTCCTTTCCAGTACTTTCTTTACACCAAGGTATCCCTCAGTAAAGTAAAGAGGCTTCAAAGGAATGCTAGAAAGCGATTCAAATTTGTACCTGCAATCATAGTAATAATCCATCTAATGATTATGTTATCCTTTGGAAAAGCTAAGCCTTCAACACAATCCTACTCTTGACTTGGGGCAAACTTTGTAGGTAAATTCATATTATCATTCAATTTTGAAAATAAAGACATGGTTACAAAACTTAATAAACCAATAACGTCAAACTGACATACTTCCACTCCGTCAAAACATGATAGTTAACCGTCTTCCATAAATTATCAAGTTGACAAAAACCTTACATTTCTTGTACAAAAATTGCCAAACTTTATCAGAAATTAAGTACTTCAACCATTAAGATTTTTTTTTTTTACTAGGGTATAATTCAATAGACTACAACATGTAGTGAGGACAGTACCAAACAAATCATAAATATTTTTTTTCTCGGAGTTCTCACATCCAAGAATGGTATTTCTTAATTCTGAAAGTGACTTTCCGTTAGTCTCATAGTTTTTAAGGCACTGCTAAGACGAGGTGCCTTGGCGCTGATGCGGTCTAGAGATGGTAAGGTAGTGCTCCGCCTTACGTGAAGTGGCGCCTTATGGTTTTTTTTTTTTTAAACACATTTTAAAATTACTTGATGAAGATTCTAAATATAGATTTTTTATTGGTAGGTGTATGGTTTTGTTAACACTTGAGATGAATGGGATCGGCTTTACTCCACCAAAAATTATCAAAACAAACAAAACAAAAACACGATTCACAAACAGGGTTTGGATTTTGTCAAGGGTTTTAAGAAAGGGATTTGAGAAGGAATCAAGGAACAAGGAAAAACCACTGATCCAGGCGACCAGCTTGCTCCGGCAACGGTGAGCTTCATTCTTCTTTGACAGGAGTAGAAATATAGTGGATGACCTTAGGGCTTAGGCACTCATTTTGGCATCATAGAGGTAAGTATAATAAATACTTGTATTTTTTATGTCTTCTTTTATTTATATTTATAATTTTGTTTCATAATTATGTATTTATATTATATGTTAAGATGATTGATGATTGATGAAGATGAATTTAGTTTATTCACTTTATTGATTTGTTTTCTTGATGAATATCTTACATTGGTATGAATATGAACTTTTAATATTTATTTAACATATGAGTAATAGGATGCAACTAGAGTTCGAGTCAAATAGATTGGTTTTATAAAAAAATTACACAGGAACGCTTTAGTCAATAAGGCGACGATTTATGCCCGCCTTATCGCTAAGGCGCTCCGAAAGACCCTCAAACACCTCCGTCGCCTTACCGCCTTAAAAACTATGGCTAGTCTTTATCCCTATCGACTCCATGCCCCCTTCCTCTGCTTTCAGATCTTAACTTCCTCCTTATTTCCTCCTAGTCACAGTTTTAACTTCCTTTTTATTTCCTCCTGGACACAGTTTTCAAATAACTTGTGAGACTTGTCGTTACTAAGTCGTAGCTGTGCACATCTTAAGGTAATATCAGTCGGGAAGGCCTGAGTTAAATGTGGAATGGGGGTAATCCCGTTGTATATTGTCCACATCAACATGTTAAAGGTGTTTCTACAACTGCAGCTTATTTCATAAATAAGAGAGCAATCTTACCTCCAGAAACTAAGAAAACTCGGGCTTGGTCACTTCAAGCTCTTGCATTAACTGTTCCTACTTCTTTTTAACAAAGACAACAATGTGTTCCACTCTTTAGAGATAAGGGATTTGAGAAACAGTTTACTTCAGATTAGGGAAAAGGCAATGTAGCTGTAGGAGAGATGACGAATTGAAGAAGGTGCAGGGCCATGTCAACAGTGATATCGGAAGACAGGAAAATTCCGTCATTTAATTGATGGAAAATTACTTTATACGATTTTTATCTAAATGACCTGACTAACTTTATGTTCACAAGAAGGATGGACTTTCCAAACTCACAATTGCTCCTCCCTACCTCTTTATTCCTTGACAAATCTAGCTAACTTCAGTAGTACTGATACAGATCCTTTCTCGTACCCGTCGAGTTGGCAATTGGAAACCTATATAGTTTTCTTGAGTTGTGAAAGCCCAATAGTCCCATTCACAGCTAATTCATCACCATCAGCTCCACACTTTGTGGATACCTCTCCGTGCATAAATGGTTCTTTGGGTTCCCAATATTCTTATGTTTTTGGGGGAGATGAGTTGAATTATTCAGATCTACTGGACTCGTGTACCATCGGCACAATGGTTCCAATTCGAAAGAGAAACAAGATTTAGGATTCCACAAGATTCCATTTGATTCAGGTAAGATAAGGTGCATGTTATGGGTATTTTGAGTCTTGTTACATAAACCATTTAACAATTAACAAACCTTTGCGACATGAAGATTCCCCTTTGGGGTATTGAAATAATAAAGATTGGCTTACTCTAAAATTGACCCAAATGCCTCAATAATATCAATGGGGTAGCCTATGTAGCTAACACATTGATGTGGCCAACTTACCCTATAAAATAAGGTTCAACAATGTACTAGTACAACATCAATAGTCTATTGTTGTTGAAAATGACCAGAATCACTAGCATAGCTACAATATGATGGAAATCTTAATGAGACAGATGAAATCATGGTTGTCCAGGGAAACATTGTTGATGCACAAATACAAATGGGGGTCCACTAACCATAAAACTGACACGTTGCAAGGCATAATGACAATGGCACTCAGGTCAAAAAATCAAAAGAGGATATGATCAAGATTGTGTTGGTCCAAGAAGGGTCAGTGGCCTTTGTCAATAAGCCCAGCATAATGGGGGCTCCACTAGTCTTGCAGAATGACAAATGCCTCGACAACTTGACAAAATAGCAGTACCAAGGATTATAGATGTGAAATATAAAAAATCCTAAAGCTACTAAGTTTGCATTGATGAATCACTTTTTCTTGTACTATTTTTCTTTGAAGTGATATAAGGCATATTGATCTATTATTTATGCTTTGACAGAAGCTTGGCATTCCAGACATGCACAAAAACTAAGGTTAATTGGCAATAATTTTCTTGAACCCTTATTCATGGTTTTTAAATGGTTACTAGATGTGTATTGGTGCGCATGAATATGCAAGGATTTCCATATTTTGAACAGGATTTTAACGCACTCCCATAAGCTTCCATTATTATGAGGACTGAAGTTCTTAACCAAACCAAGCTTTAGAACCTAGGATGAGGGGGAAAACCTATTTTGCATTGGAAGTGCCTCAAGTGGACCAAAGTATAAAGTGGTGGGTTCCACAAGCCCTAAAAATGGGATTTCTGGACTCAGAAAGTATATTTAAGTAATGCATGTACGGAGACAAACGTGTGGAAGATTTCTACTCATAGACAAGCGCATAAATAATTGTGACAATGTTTTGCTAACGGTGGCTAGATAAATTTAGAAAGTACAGCATAAGAATCCACAAGAGTATTGCAATCCAAAGTCTACATGTGGGTATTTTAGTTATATATCTGAGTTCTAATGAAATGAGGAACTTCTATTTCATGTTTGATGATCACTTAAGCTTGCTATCCTGTATTCACCCCCTCCCCCTACCACATATATATATAAAAAAATAAAAAAAATAAAAAATCTTGCTACCCTGTAAACCTTCCAATGTGGAATGGAAAAGTCATACCTCCATAAAGCACTGACTTCAGTTGCCAATATTCTTTCTTTTGTTTCAGGCAGGGCAGTGTATTTGTCCTTAATATATCCTTCAAAACCTGACTGCTCATTGGAGGGAGGGGAAAAAAGAAAAGGTGAGAAGCAAGTAGGTTGTATGTATTAACTGTGTCTTCTATCATGGTTTGAGATATTGATATCAAAGTATGCATTGTAATAATAAATGATATTTTCACATGTTTTTGTTGCAGAAGAGAAATTTTGGAAAATAGATTATGAAATAAAGGAAATATAAAAACTAAAGTTGTCCTAGCATGTCCAAAAAAATGAAGAAATTTTCATCCTTCCTGCACCTAAAAGCAGCACATGGCAGACAAAAAAAGGGAACTAGACAACTTCAAAATAACCCCCCACTCCACCAAAAAAAAACCCAACAAACTTTATGACCAAATTAATCATTTTGAACAAACTGCTCAAGAAGTTGCCCAGTTCCCAAAGTGCACTCATCCTTATTTAAGACCTTGGAGGACAGAATTTCATCAATGTAGGAGCAAAGTTTCTGAAAGGGGGGGGGGGATTGGGAGGAAAAATATGTCAGCATTGGCAAACAAGTATCAAGGAGCCTATATGCAAAAGAGGGCCCCTGGTGTCCAAATGAGTGTTTTCTCTGTGTCAATAGTCCACATAAGTGTCTGACAAGAATCTTACAAAACAAAGATTCTATCCCATATTCCCATTCCTTAATTTCTTAATTCTAGTTCTCCAACTTAGTTAGAGAACCCTACACCTTCTCCCCTTGTAATGAAGACTAATCTTGAAACAATAACCTGTCCTACATAGTAGTCGTGAGGAACAATAAAAAGGGATACAAGTGATAATAGAACCAAACCTTGGTTGTTTTCAACACAGACCATCCTTCGATTCCAGAAGTTACCACTACCGCACCAGACTTCTTCACTGTTACTTCTGTTGTATGTTTTTCAGATCCAAGTTGAAACCCTGGAGCCAGAAAACACAAAATAAGTTTAAGACAACTTCGGGAAAATAAAAAAACTCATCAAATCTAACATATATAGAGAAAGCTGCCACTTGGTAATGGAAGATCCGAGAAACTTAAAAAACTGAAATGATTAAAATTAATTCATGAAGCCCATAGCTCATAGACCAAGAAGCAAAAGCAAGAAGCAAGATACTAGGCTCAGTATAGGTCTCTCTCTCTCTCTCTAGATTTGCTGGTTTCTCCATTGCAAGCTTTATTTCTTTCTCGCTCCTCTGCTTTTGAAGGTGTGTTTCTTTCTTTCTCCAATTCCTTTTCTACATTGAAGAGACATTCTGTAATTGTACCATTGAAAAGACCCCTCCACAGAGTATAGTAAAGTTCAACAGTACTGTAAAAAGGAATTTGCCAATCATCTGCCACTGGAACCTCAGAAGCTTAGGATTTGGGGAATTTGGAAGCAACCCGAAAAGGCAGCGGAATTCAGCCATCACTAGCCTTCTAATCTATCTTTAAACAACAAACTGAAAAAATGGGAATTGGCCACTTGTATCCTGACATGCCTGCATTTTTCCCTGTGAGTGACCCATAGGAAAGCAATAGCACATTGGTTGTTGGGAGAGAACATAATGTCTTCTCCTACCAAATACAGAGTTATGCTTTATGCTTTTCTTCCTTTCGTTGTAAAAGGATCATCTACTAACCATGTTCATGTGGTTGACCATCTACATGTACACGTTCCCATGGCTTTTCCACTATTGTGATTACTGCACCTGTAACCTACATTTAAAGCATAAATAAATATTTTACTTCCCCAAAATATGTAAGATCATGAATTGAAAAACCAAAACTATATAGATATTGCCAAAGGAGAAAATGAAAATCATCATCTTCATCATGTTTTAGGATCTCATTATATTTCTTCCATATTCTAAGATTTGCAAAACACAATAACATTATATTGCGACCCTGACAAAGTAATTCTCAAATGGAACAATGAAAACCGTAGTCTTTTAATTCACTGGTTGAAACCCAGGTTTTTTACTGCTTCTGCCATTCACATTACTCGGTTATCAAAATATGATATTGAGAAGATTTCAGCCTCCTTCATAGCAACCACATAATTTTATTAATCGGCATTTAGAAATGTGATGCTATTAGTTTCTAATCATTTACAGCTTGATGTGAATCAGATCTGTACTCTGGTTTTCCAGAAAATAGAGCGCTGGAGGCAGATTAGAAAGAAGAAGAAGAAGAGGCTTGTAAGCCAAAACGAAAAGGCCAAGTTGGTCAAGTTTGTGTCATTTTTGGTAGGAGACAAAAAATGTCCAGCAATCCAAGTTGTTAACTGCTAAACTTTTTTGAGTCAAATAGATTTTAAATATTCATGGATCTTAAATGCATGTTCAAAGTTCAAGTTCCAGAATGGATACAATATTTTGGCTAGAGTGAGGTATAATTGATTTCAGCTCATCACATAGAGTGTAAAGGTTATAGTCCTGGCAGAAGTCTTTGTAACCAAAGAGATGATCAGATAGGTTGCAAGGTGTAAACGAATGCAGTCTGAGAAAAATCAAGAAATAAAACAATAAGACAATTGGAGAGAGAAATTCCACATGAAGGCTGGTAACTAGAAGTTGGCTAATCAACTCACTGCCAGACAGACACACAAGCACAGAGCTTCAAAATTGTCGAATAACCTTTCTTCAACGAGAAAAGATGTTTGTAAAGAAAGGAGTTTAATAATTTCCAAGCCCACAATCATGAAATACTTTTCCACTCTCGCACAGTGTTAAGCTTTCAATTCTCTAATTTATACGAAAGATGTAGCATATTAACTCAACAATACCAATACAGTGAATTAGGTACCTACCTTCGGATAGTATGATGTAAAATGTTTCCCCAGTGCAATTGCAAAGTTCTCAACCGAAATAACTTCCGCACATTCCTTTGCTTTTGCATATACCTGTATTGGGATTCAAATAACAAAAACACAGACACAGATACAGAAGTTGAAACCATCTATTGGAAGCGTAATCCAGATTAAGGATTTCCTTTCTCAGCACCATTCATGTGTAAGATGTAACAAGAACACTGGCAAAGGGAAGGGAAGGGAAGGGAAGTGACAGCCCTTCTGGAACCCAGGTTATGAGCTTTGCCATAGATAGGGATGAGAGTTGATTCAAAATTTCTTTTTTTTCAACCCTTTTTCGCAAAATTTTCTATACCAATCATGGTTCAGGCTCAAAGCAATCAGAAACATAAAAACAATACAATAATAGCAGAAAAGAAGATGAGAGAGAGAGAGAGGATGAATAATTACAGTGTTCTTCACGGTATCGGTGGTGACAAGATCTGAATTATCACCCTGAACATATGAAGGCAAACAATTGGAGAAGAGGCTTGTATTGACATTCCATTCAACAATCAAATCACGCCCATCTAAATTCCTCCAAACTCTAGCAACCCTGACTCTTGACTTCCCGTGTTGCTGCTCAAAATTCAAACCATCAACTACAATTGCCATAGCTGATTCCCCTTCTTCGATAGTCGATATACCTCACCGATTCTTCGACAGAAACAGAGGAGATCAGATCAACAAGAGTTTATACATAAGTAAAGAGCAGTCTCTGATTATAGCCAGCCTGAGAATCGTGACTTGCAGCTGATGTTGATGCAGAAATCCGACTGTCGACTTTGGAAGAGACTTAAAAAATGAGCGAATCGATGCTCAGTCTCAGAGAATAAATAATTTATTGGAACAGTGAAGAAGGTGTGAGAAAGATTGAAATTTTAACCTTTTATAGGGAAGATGAAATGAAGCCTCAGATGGAAACTATTGGAGCGTCGCCCGTGGTTTCTGTATCGCTAAAAGCAGTTTGCCATTACGTCTGCCGTCGGTTGTCTGAAATGAGTTTTGAAAGAATTTTTTAAGGGAAACTGGCGTGCTGAATACTGACTATACACTTGGCAAAAATAACGACCAGGACACGCGAGTCACCCAGACGTTGGCAAAATAGTCATGCAGAAACTCTCAATCATTAATATATGAAATTATCTAATAAAAATGATAAAAATAAATAACTAAAGACAAATGTTTTGTGAAAAATCCGATCTCGCTCGGTGTCCACTGTGCAGTATAAATTCAATTGTTGAGTCTTGTATTTTGTTACAGTTTAATCCAGAGATTACTGGTGCAGATGCATCAACGAGTAGGACGATGATCCCGTTTGCTGGTAAACGGGCCACAGGTGTTGCAACTTGCAAGGGGGTAGGAGACCCCCTCGAATTTTTTTTTTAGGACAGTTTTATACTTTTCGGATTAAGGTTTTTCACTATATATTTGTTGTAAGGTTTTCTATCTTTGTAATATAAGTAATACTAAAAGTTGTGAGAATAAGCGTTGTAACCTTATTTTCTATTGATAATGAAGCAAGATCTCATCTCATCGAGGATGTAGACAATCTTGCCGAACCTCGTAAACCTGTTAGCATTAATTGTTATTGTTTTTTCATTATCTTCTGTATCATTCTAGGGTCCGTTTGATTTTGTTTCTCATGTTTCTATGTCTAGAACAACATAAATGGTTTTTGTCGTTTTTGTGCTAAGAAACGATTTTTGGAAATGCAAAAAGGTGTTTGATTTTTTTGTTTCCCAAAACGTTTTCAACTGTGTAGTCTAGTTCAAGATATGAGTGAAGACACGACGTTATAAGAATGCAACTCACGAATGAAGGTATGACGTTGGAGTTGCAGGTATGCTTCATGGAGATGAGCTTCAGAATGATGAAGGTAATGTGAAATTGTGAGCTTCGAACAACCAGGTTTGGAATCGTCGCATTTGGATAGCGAGAAGTTTCAACAATGGGTTAAGGGTTTTGATAGGTTGAGTGATGTATCGGATTTTTCATAATTTTTGTCACTCCCACTTGTTTATAGAAATAGAAAAACAAATCTAATTTGTTTCTCCGTTATTGTTTCCAGACACAGAAATAGGCATAACTTTCTATTTTTATTTTAAAAAACAAGTGAAATGAAACAGAAAAATAAACGGATGTTTTTTCATTTCTGAACACAAAAAAATGAAAAAATCATTTCTAAAAATAAAATCAAACGGACTCTTAGAGTTGCGTTTTTACACAGGCATCCATCTCAACCGTCAAATATGCACCACACACACAGTGCCACGCCATACCAGCATGCTACAGAGGAGCACTACACGTGAAAGGAAACAAATCTTTTATGGTGATGGAAAGTCAATTGTCATCTTATGAGCCATGACTTATCCCTGAGTCAAATAAGTCTCATGCATCATGCATGAGATAAGAACGGTGGTGGTTTCCACATTAGGACCAATGGGCAATGGCATATGGGGGCCACCTAGCTAGGTTCCCAATCTGTTGCATGGTTGCTGTGTCAGCGCACGCGTCAATGGCATTAAGAATGTGAAAATTAAATCGAAATTATGAAATTTGATTTTAGTTATAAAATTGAAACGATAACATATATAAGATAAGTTTAAGTTATTTATGTTAAGTTTATATATATATTTTAATAATAAAAAAAATTAAGTTTACATTAAATAATTATTGAAAGAAAGCATACAATATATAATTAAATTCAATTTCAAATTTACATCAATTTCAATATAAAATTTAAAGGTAAAAGAAAACATTTTCACTAAAAAATTAGAAACCCTAATAAACTGTTTTCAACTATTTATAAGATTTTGATTTCAATATTTGAAACCATTTGTTAAAAGATTTGATTTTGATTTTACTAAAAAATTCTTGCGTCGAATCGGATCATATCTTTTATATCAAAATTGAATTGATTAAGATCTATACCAACGGGAGAGCAAGTAAAGATATCGATCACAAGGGGGTAGGGTGACCTTTTCACACAACTCATGTATATAGGGCATGATCGACTTTTCCATGCCCTATTCCCTTAAAAAATTTTCGCTTTTAAAAGTAACAAAAATTATCAGAGGACACGTGAGCTATTTTCGCATCTATTATTAAGTTCAATTAATAACTTATAGAAACTGAATGGAGAGATTAAAACTCAATAATTTTCCCATTACTTGTACAGGAATATATAGAGAGTTACAGCCTAGAGGATCCAATAGAATATGGGACTATAAAAGGATAGGGTTACATTGTAAGCAACTACCAAATATAGTGTTACATAAGAAAAGAACTATCTAACAGAAAAGAAAATAAGATATATGAAAGAAAAGAGAGAAAGAAAGCTGGAAGTCGGTGGCATTGGTTCGAAAACTCTGGACTCCTTCCAGAGTGAGTCGGCTAATGATAACACAATCTCAAAAGGAAAAAGAAAAAGCAAGATGATGGAATTGAAATTTTGCTAAGAGAATTAAGAGTGTCAAAAAGGAATTGGAATCGAAATTAAAAAACCGGATATCAAACTAAATGAAATGAATTCGATCTAAATCCGGTCATGGAATATGGTATCAAAATCAATTCGATTCAGTTTTGGACCGATTTTTAGATTCTTCTGTCAAAATTGAAATCGAACCAAATTCCTCATTAAATAATCCATGCTTTAAGGGGATGTCTTATATTTAATAACATTGAGTCATTAAGACGTGTTTTTGTTATTGATTTATTGGAAGAAAGCTACCTCTTGGTGTGTGTATTGCACACAGTACATGCAAAAAGATTGCGCTACCCTGCATTGGAGATGTGTGTGCATGACTTTTCATTGATCGTGCCTACTAGCATGTACATGCCTACTTGTGTTCTATTACCCTAATTTAATATATTTACCCATCAAAAGGAGATGGCATGCAAAGGTCACATGGAGGTATGGAAAATTGGGAATTAGGAAAGTATAGAAATAGTGCAGGAAAATACTACCCTAACGTAAGTACACACCAACATGGGAGCATCTTCATGTATCTATGACAACTGACAGCATTCTTTCTCCCATGCAAAAAAATAATATAAAATAAAAGAGAAAGGGAGGAAAGACACCTCATACAAGAATAAATGGACTTCACTCTTTTTTCTGTATTTTTTTAGGGGGGTGGGGGGTGATTTATATTGACAAAGCATGGTTCTTCTTACTTCCTAGAAAGTTCGACTCTTCTATTTCCCAATCCTCTATGCCCTTGGTGGCTTAGTGTAACATACACAAAGAAGTAAAAATGGAACCATGAGGTCTACACTTTGCAGTCTGCGAAACATCAATCCACTCTAGAGATTTCAGAGAGCAGCAATGAAGGCTTGCGGAACTTCGGATTTCCTACAAATTCTTCTCCTCTCAGCCTTATTTCTTTACTGATTCAGTTATTTTTTTTCTTCCTTCTTCTTTTTGAGGAAAGGTGAAAAACAGTATACTAAAACCAAATAAGAACCGCATGATGGAACCAAATTCAAGACATAACCGAATCAAATTGAACGAGTTCAGTTTATTTATTTATTTATTTTTATCTTTTATTTTATAAGTATATGTGGTGTATTAAGAAAAGAATACGAAAACATACTCATGGAGACAGCCCCTAAGTACCCCCAAAAGAAAGGGGGAAGAGGCTCCTAGACAAGTCGGGACATGCCCCATCAACCAGGATAAAAGAAAATAGGGAAATATGATGGAATTACATTTGAAAATAAGTTTCTAGATTAGCATCCTTCTCAATGAGACTATGAAGCTCATAGGGGAATTGGGAGGGAAGCCAAATAATGCCATTCATAAAGGTTGGAGAAGAAGCAAACTAAAATCAGTTGGTTAATTTCATTCCCTCAAAGCATGTTTGAACTCCTTACACTTAAAGAGAGATGAAAGATATAAAAATGTCGCTCTTACAACTCTGCACACTCTAAGGCTCACAGATCTTTGCCTTTATGATGTCCACAATCAGAATTGAATCTGACCTAATAGAAACCTCCAAGAAGCCCTCATCAATGCATAAAGATAGCCCCTTTGGAATAGACTCAGTTCTTGGTTTGCATTTGGATCACACCATCAAGCTCTAGAATCGAATCAAATCTGAACCGAATAGTTGGAATTGAACCGATTTACACCCTTATTGGGTAAAGTCATCTCTATCTGAGGGTGAAAGTCCCCCATGTCATTCATGGTCAATTTAGATTATTTTCTAGATATCCAATGGATGAATTTGTAACATCACCATTCTAAGAGTTTAATCAACGAATTTTCTACTTTTCTAATGGAAGATATCAATAGTCTAGATATTTAAGATACAGAAATTTAACGCGGTTGAGTCATTTTTTAGAATAAAAGTAAGGAAATGAGTACATGAGATGCAACTACTAAATGATTAGATCAAGGTAGGCTCGGGATCTCTTTTCTTTGGATTTAGTTACCCCTATGAATACAAATGAGAGATTCCCATCCAATGGTTTATCGTATATGAGCTATAATATATATTGTGAACCTAAATCCATCACTATTCTCCGAGCTAAGAGATAGGGTAATGACCTTAACGCTTATTTTCTAATGGATGTGGGGGATATTCTACCTTTATCCCTTCATTTCCACCCTCCACTCTTGTTAGCTCCTTAAAGAGTGGCATATTGTTGTTAGTCGTCAATGTGCTTCGGATGTTATCGTTTGCCTCGTCTCACCAAATACCAAGTTACTTGCTATCAAATTCTTATTGGTAGGTCAATGGACTCAAATCATTTGTAATACCAACGAATATGAAAATGAAGGCCCCTATCATCATGATTGGCTCCATCTGTTTTGACATAAAATTCTACGTGTGAATAAAGGATGTGTAAAATTTTCATTCCTTGGCAAGTACAAAGGTAAAAGTGGGTTAATTGTGTTTAATGGTACTTTCATCATATAATTATCAATTGCATAGAATCAACAATGGTGCATGGTTGGGGCAAGAGGTCATCGGTAGATTAAATTGGATGAATATGGACTGGACCTTAGATTAAAATGCGTGCATATGTGTATGTACAAACTATATAGTCATAGAATCATAAAATGCCCCTTACTCGGGAATGTAATCGGGAATAAAGAAGAAACCTTACCCTTACCCTCCAAAGACAGGTGGGGTAAGCGGCTATGTCCATTATCAGTCTTCCAAAAAAAAAAGGAAAAATTACATGATTACCCACTTCTGAGTTTCTCTTTACAAAATTATCTATCAAAAGTTTCAGTTAACAAAAATACCCTAAATTATGTTTCCCTTTACAAAATTACTCATTTTAAGTTTAAGTTAACAAAAATACCCAAAATTGAGTTTGGGTTTACAAAACTACCCACTCAAAGTGTTAGTAATAAAAAAATACATGATTATATGTGAAAGATGAAGAATCACTATTTTGGGTAGTTTTGTAAACCCAAACCTGTTTTTTGGTATTTTTGTTAAATGAAACTTTGGGTGGGTAGTTTTGTAAACCCAAACCTAATTTTGGATATTTTTGTTGACCAAAACTTTTTGTGGGTAATTTTATAAAGGGAAACTCAAAACTAGGTAATCATGTAATTTTCCCAAAAAAAATTGCGTGGAAATCTATGACAACATATTTCTTTTTTATGCAAGGGCCCATTAGGAGTGGTATAAGGGACCCACAAAGGAATCAAATAAGGATCTATAGAGGGCAGGATAGGGTAGAAAAGGGTCACACACTTCTCGAAAGATAGGAGAATCCAGTAGCCAAAAGCGTCACTAGCTTAAGCTCTGACCCGAGTAGCATGGGACACGTGGAATCCCATGTGAATCAGCAAGGACCACTATTGCAAGGCTAAAATATCCTTGGTGACTGATAGTGAAGTGTACATGAGGGAAGGGTGAAAAGAGCCCCCATTGAAGAGTGAAATAGAACATGAAACCGTAAGCTCCCAAACAGTGGGAGGAGACTAGGGTCCTGATTGCATGCCTAGACGATGCAATTGTTTTTTGTTGAATTAATTGGGAGAGTGATTTGCATATGATCTCTTTGTTTATGGCTCTTTCTTCCTTCTCTGATTGCTATTTGTTTTCCATCTTGTGGAACATTGATTTGGTTTGGTCATCCAATCTCTCTGTTTGAAACTACATGGTGGGCTAATATTGGTGCCTTTTTAGATGTCGCAAGGGACTTGATCCTGATCAAGTCCCTAAACACTCTCCAGCATGGTTTGAGGAATCAAATCAGATCGGATCGGTATTGACCTTGATTGATCTTTATTCTTGGTCAATACTCTATCGGTGGAATGAAGGGTAAAAAAAAAAAAAAAAAAGCACATTTTTGAAATTGAACTTGGGGTATTTCTATCTAATCCAGGCCAATCCAGATCGAGATCAAATTGACATCAGCTTTGACCAATCTCAACTCCGATTCCATCTTCTTAAACCATGCTCTATAAGGGAGTAGTTGCCCTAGATCCACTATCACAACAGTTTAATCCATCACATATTTCACAAAGTTGGCCGATACCGATCCCATCCCATCCCATCGCATCCCTTTTCTTAAACCATGCTCTCCAAGAGAGTAGTGCTTGGGCAAGCCCGATCGGCTATGGCAAAATTTAATCCATCATATATTTCATAAACTTAATTCTTTCTCATGTCTCATGTGCTAGTTTAGGAGGGGGGGTGTAGAGTTGCATGGTCGCATAGTCCCTATGCTTGACATAGGAATGCGTAAAATTACTGTTCCATCCCTTGTGAAATAAAAAATTCGCATTTGTGTCGATGCCCTTGTTGTGCTCTTATTGGTTCCCTCGCTAGTGCTCGAATCACATGATCAGGCAACAATCTCTTGCTCTTGACAATAATCCCAATTCTAATACTTGTAGGACCTATATTTTACCCTTAAATATCCCATGTAAAGGGGAATCAAAGTGGGTGGTGGAGAAGTCCTACACATTTACCATAATGATCACTGACAATTATGCTTCCACCTAAATTTAGTGGGTGTGTTGCCCATATCATCAATTAATCATATATTAAATTCCATTTCATTATAATTATACTAAAATTATGTTTAAAAAAAGTCAAGAAGTTCCATACATACACGGTGGACCTTTTAATGACTAGGATATAGAACAAATCTTGATTTATAAACTATTCAAAAGGTTAAATTTTTTGATTGAATTTTCCTTCACCGTTCATGCACTATGGGTATCCGAATTGTCAAATGCTCAAGGGTAAGGCTAGTTTCAACCCTAAAAAAAATAAGGAGTGAGAGTTTATGATGAGACAAGAGTCCTATAACATGGTAATATCTTCAATGATGATGGGATTCTTTCTTTCTCACTTCTCAGTGGTGGAAGAAAAGTTTTGCTTTACATTTATCCAGTAGTAAAAATGCTAAATCATTTCATCCACAATAAAGGGTGTCTAGAAAAAGTTCCCACACAGATGTGCATGAACCCTAAAGAAATGAAAACTTGCTAGAGACATATAATAGTTGATTAATTAACACATAGTGATAAAAAGAGAAAATCGATGTGTGTTAATCAACTATTATATGCCATTTTCCTCTGAAAGGTGATTTAGACCAAGATGGTGGAAGTGGGCACTTGAGACATGAGTGATTTGAATTGGATGGCAATGCTATTAAGGTTCCGTTTGCTTCTTCATAAAAAGAGAATTTTCCTGTAAAATAAGGGTTTTTCATCATTTATTTAAAAATTTTTACCTTTTATTTTATTTATTTTTATTTTGAAAAAATAGAAAATGTTGGTGGATGAGTAGAAGTTTATTAAATTAGAGAGCAGTAGTGTGATGATAGGATGCCAATGTAAAAACAGAATGAGCAAATGTTAAGGGTATCACAGCCAGGGTATGTGGATGATATGGTTGATGCTGAATTGAACCAAAGACTTGCACCAAAAAATTAAAAAGAAGTGCACAAATTCCAAAGAAGATTTGTATCGATTTCACCAATCTGAGACGTAAATTGTACTCTTAACTTTGGGGTTGGAGGTGAAAGAGATATTGACGTGACAAAATTTCGTTAAAAATAGAAATCTTAAATTAAGAGGAGCATAAAAAAGATGGACCTAATGTGCAAGGTTACTGCCACAACATAGGTTTGAAAATGATCATAATAGAGTAATCTGACCATTGCATCGAGGTGCCTTTAATCCACTAAAATATGAGTTCACATCCCTTATAGTGAGCGGTGAGGTGCAATGAACATCGAACGATTGAGAGTATCTAGACATGAGCCCAAAGAGCAGCATCGATGCAATGATTGTAGCCACAACAGAGGTTTGAAAATGGTCATAATAGAGTAATCTTATCATTGTGCCGAGGTGTCTTTAATCAACTAAAATATGAGTTCACGTCCTCTACAGCGAGTGATGAAGTATAGTGAGCATCGAACGACTGAGAGTATCTAGACACACACCCCAAAGGGCTTGTTGTAGACGATCTTGATACCTAAAATATCCCTTTGATGCTTTTTTTTCCCCTCCTCCACCCCCTCCCATGAATGTACATTCCAGAGAAAAACTTGACTTGATCCAAGTAGTTCTTGACCAGTTTACCCTTTAGACCATCACTTGCGCTTGAGCCCACCCTCAAGGGCAAGGACTAAGGAGTAAGGAACCCCAATGTGTCGCCTTCATGGTCCATTTCATTCTGATGGGTCGCTCCTAAATCCTAATGAAGCTTGTACTTATATATGTTATCAAGCCAAAAGTAGGTGATAGAAAGTCCTCTGTTTGGATTGGGAGTAGATAGACTTGGGCCTAGTCAGCGCTTGGGAAAATACCATGGCAATGAGATCCAAGTCCAACCTAACTAAAATGCATAGGCTCTGGGCCAGGTTTGGACTAGCCAGGCCTGAAGGCCCTGAAGTATATATAGCAAACACTAAAGGTTAAAAGCATACATCTATGTTCTACCAGAACACCTATTGCAATCATTTGCTTATTATGTTTTCTATTCATAAAAAGGACAAAGTTTTTTTGTACCAATGGTTGAATGATGGGATGACCCAGATGTGACCCCTCTCTTCCCTCTTCCCCCTTCCCCCTTCCCCCTTCCCCCTTCATCCAAGGTCAACTTCTACAAATTTTATTTTTAGGAACAATAATCTTTAAATGTTCTCAACCTATTTAGGTTTCTCTTCACTATGATAGTAAGTACCAATAACACTTAATAAGTTTCTAATTTACAAGGAAAAAAAAAGTATGCATCGTCCTTGTACAGATGCCCTAATACCTTTCTCACATAATAAATAGTGGGGCCCATACTAACAAAGAACATTCTCTATCCTGTTATAACCATGTAGACCTCATGTGGATGATACCATTTTCTAGCCCAGCATTGGTGTAATGTGCATATTTCTTCTTACACTACCCTTGTAGGAAACCTTCCCCCATAAAGAAAGTATATACATCCAATTGCATCTAGTCCGTTGGGTTGGACTAAGGTGACTCTAAGCACGGCCCATTGTTAAGCTTAGGCCATACAACCTATAGGAGTTGGGCTTTCTCTTTTTTTATTTTGGTTGGGAGCCTCTTCAGGCCAGGGTTGTGGAGCTATATGTTGGACTGGGACCAAGAGCCCACCCCAAATTCCAGACCACCCCCACCCCTCACCCCTCACCCCTCACCCCCCTCACCCGTCACCCCTTAATTTGTTTTTCCATGTAAGAAGGGATCTAAGAAAGAAAGTTGTCAAGTTAGCAATTCTACGAGTAAGTCTAAAGATAGCTGCTCAACTATTCGGTTAACAATGCTTTGAGAAAGCACGCAAGGCTCTAGAAGAGTGTAGTTGTTTAGCAGATGTTAAGCTCGAACCATCAAGGAATCATTTTCTTTTCAGTGGTAAAAGTGTAAAACCATAAAAAGGGAAGAGAGGGAGAAATTGATAATGCCTTCTCCGTTGATACCCAATAAACCCATAAGCAAGAGAGTCTCCATTCACTATTGGTGAAGGGAAACTAAATCCTATATAAATCGTCCCTTCTCTTTCTTTTTGTACTGATAATATCCTTAGTTCACCCAAAAAATATATATATATATATATATATATAGTATCCTTAGTTAATGACTCTCAATAACTTTGATCTAGATTCAATGCAAACCCATTTGGATAAGGACTATTATAGTTAGTGGATTTATTTGGTCCAATAATAAAAGGGGAAATGATTAGTCTCAGATCTAAGCATGCCGTCATATTGGTATTTGATGCGGTAAAAATTGACTGGATGACCTTCCCTGCAGTTCCTGGTGCTCTAGCCGACTTGCACAGAAGAGATGACAGGGGAGAGC
Organism: Macadamia integrifolia; assembly: GCF_013358625.1. NCBI lineage: Eukaryota > Viridiplantae > Streptophyta > Magnoliopsida > Proteales > Proteaceae > Macadamia > Macadamia integrifolia. The sequence goes on from NC_056568.1 coordinate 25,321,483, forward strand.
CGGGCTGACCAGACAGGGGACTCTTCGATGTCTAAGTCAGATCTTTCCACAACAGATGCTCAAGAGAGCTTTTTCAGTAAAATAAGAAGTGAGTGATCGATCCCCTTGATGGAGGCTTACCATGGTATTTATAGGCTGCTGATGGAGGGAGAGTGGGAGACGATTGTGAAAAGTCTTGTTTAGGCTTGGAGTCATTGAGGGGAGTGGCTCTGTGATTCTGAGAATATTCCGGGTCTTAGGGTATTCCAGGGAAACATTCCCCTCTTATCTCGGAAAGGCCAACCGTGTGAGGGATATATGTCTATGGTGACGTGTAGTGGATAGAGTCCTGCCCCCCGTGATCAGGGATTACGTTCCTTGAATGTAGGAGTGGACGAAAGCACGTTTCTAGGTGCCTTACTTGACTGTGCCGAGCCGAGGTGACAGGTTGGTCAAGCCGAGGTGACTGGTAGCACAACTTGATGGAGGGCTAAGGTGGTAGCACGACCTGATGGAGGGCCGAGGTGGTAGCACGACGTGGTGGAGGGCTGAGGTGGCAACACGACCTGATGAGATGCCAAGGTGGCAGCACTACCTGTTGGAGGCCCGAGGTGATAGCACGGCCCGACGAAGGGTCGAGGTGGCAGAACGGCTTGATGAGATGCCGAGGTGGTAGCACGGCCTATTGGAGGGTCGAGGTGATAGCACGGCCTGATGGAGAGCCGAGGTGCAGCACGGCCTAATGGAGGGTCGACACAGAAGCACGGCCCGATGGAGGGCCAGGTGGTAGCACGGCCTGGCCTAATGGAGGGCTGAGGTGAAGCACGGCCTGATGGAGGGCCGAGGTGGTAGCACGGCCTGACGGAGGGCCGAGGTGGCAGCATGGCCTATTGGAGGGCCGAGGTGGAAGCACAACCTGATGGAGGGCCGAGGTGGCAGCACGGCCTGTTGGAGGGCCAAGGTGCAGCATTGGTCAGGACCGATCCTTACTCATGCCATGGTTGGGAAGAAATACCCTCATCACCAGCCCCCCGCTCTAGCGGTTTGGCTCGAACAACTAGAGCATTAAATTCTGCTGACATTTATGATCGTGCGCCGTCCACTCGACGTGAAATGCGATCGTTATACCACGTGTCTTGGAACTGTTACCTCACCTCGGGCAGGCGAAGAGATCACTCCTGTACGCCGTTGATTTCAACAATATCCAGTCGTTCATTCTACACTGCCTTCTCCTATAAATAGTGTACATCTTTCCCTGAAGTCTTGTCGTTCGATCTTATGATAAAGTCAGCTCAGCTCGCTTCCATCCTCTGTGCGGACTATCAAAGAGTTTCAGAGCAACACGGTGTCGTGAATAGTGCTCCTTCTCGCTCGTCCTTCCAAGTTCGTCTTGCAACAAGTAAGTACGATTATGGTTGTGACTCGTCGGTCCTTTGCTCAGCCTTCCGCAGACCCTAGCGCTAGCCCCAGAGATCCCAACATGGCGTCTCCGCGTGATCTGAACTCACCCAACCAGACCCCCTTGACTACCGTGAGGCCTGGAGAAAATCACCCTGAGTGCCCCATTCCCGATCCTTTGTCCTCTAGTGACGACACTTCCAGCAGTCAGGGCTCTAACGATAGCTTGGGCTCGGGCAGCAGCTCGGGCTTTGAGTCTTTGGAGGTAGTCTCGCTAGAGACCGTCTCGAGCAGGGTTGGGGTTGGCTTAACTACCTCAGCTTAGGCCCCCAATGCCACGGTAGCAGGTACTCTGGGTGCCAGCCCCTTGGGTGTCAAAGTCCCTAAGGCCGGCCAGGCAGAGTCTGAGGGGGAAGGCTCTGTCTGCTCAAGAGAAGAAGACCACAATGAATACCCCAAGCATCCTGACACCTAAGGTGCTCAACCTGATCCAGAGCCGATACGGCATCCCAGATTATGTGGTGATGCGCGTCCCAGACGAGAACAAAAGAGTGGACGCCACTGGGGATGAGATTGCCCTTTACGATGTGGCCTTTCAGAGCAGCCTGAGGATTCCTGTGCCCGAGCTGGTAAGATCGGTCCTGGAACGCTGGTGCCTTGCTCCCAGCCAGCTGACTCCTAACTCATGGCGGACTGTTCTTGGCTTTGAGGTGTTTGTCTCGAAGCTGGGTCGGATCGTAAAGCTGGATCTGTTCAGGAAGATGTTCTTGGTGAAGAGGCACACCTCAGGGTGGTACTACATCACCAAGAGGGAGAGGGACGGTCCTTACAGTGACCTGAAGATGTTCCTCAACATGCCTTCCTCGGTGAAGAAGTGGAATGAGAGGTACTTCTACGTGGCGATGGAGGGGAACCCCTTCAAGAGCAGTTGGGTCAAGCCCACCCTCTCCGTGCTGAACCGAGCACCCAAGCTCTCCCCAGCTGACCTCCAAACATATCAAATGTGTTTGGGTGGGGAGGCTGTGGATGTTCGCATGTTGCAGGATGAAGACTTACTCTGGGAGTTTGAGCTGAGTGAAGTCCCTGGTGAGGGTCCGATTGAGTCCGATTATTGTGGTTCAGCTCAGTTTTTTTAAGTTTTAGCCTATTCCTAGTACTGATAAAGCTCAGTTCTTTTTCGTCTTGCAGTGGTTAATATGAAGGTAGACAATAAGGCCTTGGCCACAGCGGCAGCGGAGGCAAGGAAGAATGATATGACCAAGTAGGCTGCCAAGAAGGCCGATGACCAGGGCAAGGCCGTCGCGAGCCCCAACCCAGGTGTGAAGGTCGCCCCTCCCGTTGGCACGGGCAACAAGTCCACGCCCCTTACTATTGGGGGCAAGCAAGGGAAGGAGATGCCCCCTCCAGTACAATATTCAGCTCGGCACGGGGCTCCGGTCTCTATGAAGGCGAAGGAACCAGATGGCGTGGTAGAGAAGGTGCCAGGGCAGATTGGCACACCTGACCGATCTGGGGCAGGATCCGATGACCAAAAAGGGAGGCACTCTCCAGTTGACGGGGGGCAGCACGGAAACCCTCTAAAGGTGGCTTGAACGGGGAAGTAGCTCATAGACCCCTGGGTGGAACTGCTGGAGAATGGCACTGTTCTGGACCCCTCGGTAGCTCGGACTTGGTGCCACCATAGCCGTCCTAAGAAGGATGTTATCCACGTGAGGAAGCTGCCTGACATTGACTTTGTGGAGTAGGTCTATGCTCAGATGGGGGACGTAAGTATTTCTCGCCTCTTACCCTTTGTATTTATTTGGATTCCTAGAATTTATAGCTCCGTTGGATAAATGCAGGCTTTCTCTTATATGGTAGAGGCCGCCAGTTGGTTTGAGAACATGGCCATTGCACATAAGAAGTTGGATGATGAGGTAAAGCGCCTATGGGGGGGAGCTTCATATGGCCACGGGCCAGTTGGAGAATGAGAAGAGAAAGGCCCGATCTGAGGAGCAGAGGGTGAAAGACCATGAGGAGAGGGCTGGCGAGCTGGAGCATGAGATGACTAAGCAGCTCAGGATCAACAACGGCCTTGTCAAAGAGAAAGACACACTCCAGAGCGAGCTGGCCGAAGCTCAGGAGGCTAGCAAAAAGAAAGAAGTTGAACACTCAGCTCGGATTTTCGAGCTGGAGAAGAAACATCAATCCGAGCTGGCTTCTAACGATGAGGTCACCGCTAAGAGGTGGCTGAACTCTGAAGTTGGTCAGAAATGGCTAGTTGACGTCAACGTCTCCTCATTTCAGGCTGCTCAGAAGATGCCATTCAGTTCATTCTACAGCTCATTGGTCAGGCTGAGGTCGGTGAGGAGGTGACCTAAGCCGACCCTAAAGCTACCAAGTGATCCAACTCGCTCCTTCCTGATCCAGCCCCCCAGCTTTTGCAGTACTGATGTTATGCTTCTCCTTTTTGTCTTGTTTCTTTCTTTTTTTTTCCTTTTTCCCATTGTGGGAGTGATGTAATCTCCTTGCTTCTCTTCCTCTTCTTTTTTTTTTTTTTTTTAAAAATCCCATTTGGGAGTTGATGAAACTTTTGAGTGTTTCTTCCCTCCATTAATGGAAAAAAAATTCTCTTCCCTCATTGTGTTTCTCCAGTTTCTGTAAGGTAGTTCCATTTTTCAATTGAACTTGATTTGGTCCTGTGTGTCTTTGTATGACGAAGCTTCATGTCTAGACCTGGACCGCCGTACAAGTATGCCTAATCCGGATTTGGGATTAAAGGTGCTAAACCAAAGCTAGTTCTTCATGCCTTAGGTGTTAATGTCTTAAGTTATGAAAACTAGGGTAAGGTCCTGTTGATGGTGCCGACCTGGAGCTCGGTCTTTGTGCCTTAGTTAAGGTCTTTGAGTTGCCAAACTAGGGCCTGGTCTCATTGATGGTGCAGACATGGAGCTCGGTCTTAGAGGCTGTCGAGTTGGAGCTCGGTCTTTGTGCCTTAGATGTTAAGGTATTTGAGTCACCAAACTGGGGTCTGGTCTTGTGGTGTCGAGCTAGAGCTCGGTCTTTGTTGCTACTGAGCTGGAGCTCGGTCTTCGTGCCTTAGTTGTTAGGGTCTTTGAGTCACCAAACTGGGGTCTGGTCTTGTGGTGCAGAGCTGGAGCTCGATCTTTGTTGTTGCCGACCTAGAGCTTGATCTTTGTGCCTTAGTTGTTAAGGTCTTTAAGTTGCCAAATTAGGGTATGGTCTTGTGGTGTCGAGCTGGAGCTCGGTCTTTGTGCCTTAGATGTTAAGGTCTTTGAGTCGCCAAACTGGGGTCTAGTCTTGTGGTGCCGAGCTGAAGCTCGGTCTTAGATGCGTGCCGAGCTGGATCTCGGTCTTTGATGCCGACGAGCTATACTCAGTGTTGGAAGAGCCAGATATTTAGGAGAAGCTTCATAGTATATTGATGTGTGGTATGCACTTGGGACAAATACATTGCTTCGAAATAGAATCTAATCCGCTCCGTGAATAAAATTATATAATTGAGATATGGAAGCTAAGGTGCTAACAATATAAAATCTATAAGACTAACACTCAATCGATGGGATTTCAATGCAATCTATTGATAAAACTATCTACTGATAAGAGTGTCTACTGGCCTCAGTGGTTGGAACAATAAGTAGCTGTTCTACTGGCTCAACTCGGGTCATGAGGCTTTCATCTCTGCAATCAACAATTTCTATCGTACATGCTAGGCCCGAGCATAGTTTCTTGACAGATTTTATGAAGTTTGCATAGCATTCCTGGGATTCCTTCTGGCTGGACTTGCATTCCCCAACTCCATTACTGGTGGGGAATTTAACTTTCATATGCTTAGTGGACACAATCGCCCCAAGGCCATTGAGACTGGGTCAGCCAAAGATTGCATTGTAGGGTGAGGCGATCTTGGTAACTATAAAAGAAACCATAGCAATGGCTGTCTGAGCTCCCTGTCCGATGGTTACGAAAAAGTCTACAACTCCTTCTAGCTCTGCCGGTGTGCCTGAAAATCCGTACAAGGGTCCTGGAGCTGGTTTTAGGGTCTCAGTGCCAAGCCCTAGTTTTGTAAAGGCTTCATAGGATATGAGGTCAATGAAGGCTCCTATGTCCACTAGGACCCTGTGGAAGGGGTGGTTTGCCACCACTAATTGAACTACGATAGCATCGTTGTGCAGCCAGTTCAACTCTTCTAGATCTTTGTCAGAGAACGTAATGAGTGGATCCGTTCTGAGGGCTTTGATAGGTTGTTCCGTGATGTATACGAACCACACGTGGACTTTGGATTTTTTGACTGATTTCGCCATGGGTCCGCCCATGATTGTTAGAATAGCTGGACCCACGGGCTGGTTATCGTAAGCGTCAGCTAGGTCCATGGCTAGTTCCTGGGACGGCTCGGCCCTATCTCGGCTCAGCCTGGCATCATCTCTCCTCGGCTCAGGCCAGTTCCCACCATATTTCTGCTTCAAATACTTGTTGAGGTATCCAGCCTTGATGAGCTCATCAATTTCCCTTTTCAGAGATTTACAGTCTTCAGTGTCATGTCCATGGTCTTAGTGGTATTGACAATACCGGTTGGGGTTTCTCTCCTCTGGTTTAGCCGTCATTGGCCTGGGCTAGCGAAAATACTTCTGATCCTGGATCTCTAAGAGCAGGTTTGTTCGGGAATGATCAAGTTCATATTGCTCGGGTTCATCAGTGTTAAGCGGCCTATCTGTTCTATTCTTCTTCGACTCACGAGAATCGTCCATAGGCCTCAAAGTCCTTTTCTTCTCCTTCTTTGATTGATCACCCCTGTTAGCTATCCCTCTGGCAGCCAGGACTTTCTCCATATTGGCGTATTGATTGCATCGTCTTAACAGCTCAGGCATTGTCTCTGGCAAGTCAAGGGCCAGAGACTGGACCAGATCAGGGTGCATTACCCTATTGCACAACGTGCTATACACCACTCCTTCCGGTAGGTTTTTTACCTCCAGTGTCACCTTGGTGAATCAGGCAAGAAACTCTCTTATAGTCTCTCTCGCTCCCTGCCTCATGTTCATCACGTTTTGCGTAGTTTGCTTCTGCTTCATACTTGCTACTTTCTTGAAAACATGTGAGGAACGCTCTTGTCAGCTCTTCATAGCTACGGATGGACCGGAGCCGCAAGTTCGACATCCATACCAGCGTTGCTCCTTTTAATGAGGTTGCAAAGGCTCGACAGAGAACTGCATCTGACCTACCATAAACCGTCATGACCGAGCTGTAGTACAGCAGATGATCATAGGGATCTGTGGTGCCATCAAATCCATTGAAGACGGGTATCTCAAAATTTAAGGGCAGCTCGGCGTCTATCAGTTCGTCGGATAGTGCATTATGGGCCAGAGTTACAGTTATGTCGGCCGGGTGCCTTTGTCTCTGCATTCCGTCTACTTGCTCAATGAGGCACTGGATGCGGCTCTCCAGGTCGTCCCAGCAGAGACCACCAGATTGATCCTGACCTTGCCGTGGTGCATCTCTGGTCGGCCTGGTGGGTGAGTCCTAACCCCCATGGGGTTGATCTCATCGAGCTGTCCTCTGAGAATTTTCTAGTTCTTCTCTGTGTGGAGGCATGCCTCTAGTGAGTCTTTGAGGTGACAACTGGCGTCTTCCTACCCAGGGTGGGGATCTATGGACATCATGTATCTCTGGGCTCCGGTGACACGTGGAACGATGAGCTCTCCCATTCTGGGTTGGAACGGGACCTTGCCTGTGTCCCTCAGTAGGAGAGCGGGGTGCTACCAAATGAACAGTACGTGACGTTCTGGCCGACCCCCTCCTTGTTGTTGATTAAGGGGTGACACTGTTGTCAGGAGATTCATCGTTGAGTTGTCTGCCCAGAACTGACCTGGGTGCCTGAGCTGAACTAGTCTGTGGCATTGAAAGTGTCGGGCCAAACTGGCATATGAAATCCCGCACCAGTGTGTTTGTAGCTAACACCTGCAGCTGCAAGCTCTGCATCTGCTCTTCCATGTTCGAGTGAGTTACCCGGGATGATGGTGAGTTACCCGGGATGATGGGACATGGCGAGATAGCTGAGGGTTTTGCTCACGCTGATCCCCCTCTCCTTGGGTAACTTGCGCATCATGCCTGGTTTGCTGGGGTCCTCGTGGAGGGGTCTCTGCTGGGACGTTTTCTTGCTCTGCCATTGGTGGTGAATGGGGACGTCCAAGTGGTAATTCGCTGGTGGATCTTTCTCGCATTGTCGTTGAAGAAACGACCTTCTCCCTCCTTAATTGCATTGGTCCAAGGTGACTTTTTGTAATTGTTTCCCACAGACGGCGCCAATCTGATACAATAAAAATTGACCGGATGACCTTCTCTGCAGTTCCTGGTGTTCCAGTCGACCTGCACAGAAGATATGACAGGGGAGAGCCGGGCTGACCTGACAGGGGACTCTCCGATGCCTAAGTCAGATCTTTCCACAGCAGATACTCAAGAGAGCTTTTCCAGTAAAAGAAGAAGTGAGTGATCGATCCCCTTAATGGAGGCTTACAGTGGTATTTATAGGCTGCTGATGGAGGGAGAGTGGGAGACGATTGTGAAGAGTCTTGTTTAGGCGTGGAGTCCTTGAGTGGAGTGGCTTTGTGATTCTGGGAATATTCTGGGTCTTAGGGTATTCCAGGGGAATATTCTCCTCTTATCTCACCATGTGAGGGATATACGTCTATGGTGATGTGTAGTGGATAGAGTCCTGCCCCCGTGATAAGAGATTATGTTCCTTGAATGTAGGAGTGGACGAGAGCACGTTTTCGGGTGCCTTACTTGACTGTGCCAAGCCGAGGTGACAGGTTGGTCGAGCCGAGGTGACTGGTAGCATGGCCTGATGGAGGGCTGAGGTGGCAGCACGGCCTGATAGAGGGCCGAGGTGATAGCACGGCCTGATGAGATGCCGAGGTGGCAGCACGATGCGTTGAAGGGCCGAGGTGATAGCACGACCCTATGGAGGGCCGAGGTGGCAGCACGCCTTGATGAGATGCCGAGGTGATAGCACGGCCTATTGAAGGGCCGAGGTGGTAGCACGACTTGATGGAGGGCCGAGGTGCAGCACGGCCCGATGGAGGGCCGAGGCAGAAGCACGACCCGATGGAGGACCAAGGTGGTTGCACAGCCTGATGGAGAGTCGAGGTGACTGATAGCACGACCTGATGGAGGGCCGAGGTGGCAGCACGACCGGTTGAAGGGTTGAGGTGATAGCATGACCCGATGGAGGGCAGAGGTGGTAGCATGGTCTGACGAAGGGCCGAGGTGACAGTACGACCTGTTGGAGGGCCGAGGTGGTAGCACGACCTGATGGAGGGCCAAGGTGGTAGCACGACTTGATGGAGGGCCGAGGTGGTAGCACAGACTAGATGGAGGGCCGAGGTGCAGCACGGCCTGACGGAGGGCCGAGGTGGTAGCACGACCTGACGGAGGGCCGAGGTGGCAGCATAGCCTAATGAGATGCTGAGGTGACAGCACTGCCTGTTGGAGGATCGAGGTGCAGCATTGGTCAGGACCGGTCCTTGCCCGTGCCGTGGTTGGGAAGAAATACCCTCATCAGTATTTAATTTGCATATATTTATTATTCACCAAATACAACTATTGTATTTTAGACAGGGAGATCCCAATGGTCTCTTGCTCACATGTCAAGTGTAAAACTTAAAAAGAAAAAAAGTTAATAAACATATAGTTCGCTATATTAAAAGAAGGAAGAGAGTTATCTAAGCAAGCGGCATAATGGAACACATCGATGGCATGCGATAAAATGGTATTGTATATTGAAGAGTGTTGAGATCATTTGATAAAAGTAGGAAAAGAATAGCCATTGGTGTACAAATGTTATCTTATCAAAAAAATTTTGATGTGCGAACGTACTTACCCTATGATTCATAGAACTTTTTCCCATATCAAAATAAAAGCAAGGGAATATGATGATGAACCCTTTGTCTTAATATTTAAGTTTTTTTTTTCTCATTAAAAAAAATAAAATAAAATCAAGAAAAAAATAACGCTGTCCCCACGTGTGGTCGTTGCACTAGAGTGGGGTCAATGAAAAAAAAAAAAAAAGGTTTGTAACTTGAGTGGTACTTTATCAGCATCAGAGAACCTAACCCTAAGATGGATTTGTTGAACTTAGACCCATTGTGTAACACAAACAAAAGTAAGTTTTGACTTTTTGTAGAGACAAATTAAGTCTCAAAGACACAATTGGCTGCATAAAGCGTTACTCTCTGGAGAAAATGAAAGGTTTTTAGTTACAAGTTTCAACATTCAACCACTCCCATTTTTCTTTATATATTTTTGTACTGTGTTCAAAATTATTATCTCTAATTCTTCCTTATTCACCCATTTTTCTATATTATCTTTTACTATGTTCAAAATTATTTCTTTAATTTCTTCCTTGTTCATCTTTGGTTTTTTTCTTCCCATTATAATATGGTATCCAACTGGAAGTTTGCAATAATTTGGAAGTGTACCTAATCCACATTTAAAGGAAAAAAAAAAAATTGGTAGACCCATATTTCAATTTTATGGTCTATGTAATCTAGAGGGGTTTTCCCATTCTTCACTTTTTCATGTCGAAAGATGATGATCCATTGTGTAATGTGTATGAAGGGAATGATTTGGATATAAATTTCAGATCATAAGTCAATATATACCATCTTATGTTTTACACTCATTCTATTACTGTAATTGCAAGTAAAAGTAAAGGTAGGGAGGTGGAATTAGTTTTCGAAATAATGAAAAAAAATTAGGGTTTTCTTTCTCATCACTATGTCTAGTAATGTATAATACTTACTATTTGCCACATGGGTTAGTCTATGTAAGAAAGGATTAGGTTACCAAAAAAAAAAAAAAAGACTAGGCAATCATCTCATTGGTACAATCTAGTTTACAGAGTAGATGAAGTACTTAAAAATATAAAAGATGCCATTTTGTATTTTCTATCTTTACCATTTGATGTAAATTTGGTAATTTTACTAAAAATTTGTCTCAGTGTTTTAACAATGTTCCTTCCTTACTATAGACTAAATTTTGGTCATTGAGATGTATGTGGGGTCCGCTATCATATGGACCAATCCATGTATCACCAAGTGACAAATAAAGAAACTTTATGTTTCACTATTGATGCCTAGGACCCTTTTTTTAATCATTGGTTGTGCGAGTATCTTAAGCTTTTTATTGAATATGGAAATCATACTTCTTTTTTTTTTTTTCTTTCTTGTAGAATATGGTAACCATACTTTCAATATATGATTATTTTTCTGGGGGTGGGAGGAGGGATGAACATGTTTCTTGCAAGCTAAGCAATGAATAAATAATGGTGAATGCATATAGTTCATATACAGAGACTCACACGATCAAAGAAGAGAAAGAATGTTGTGAAGTATGAGAGGGTGTGCACTGTGTACAACATGCGCATCAATTTATTTATTTATTATTATTATTGGTTGAAGACAATATAATTCAATTTAGATTGATTTAATTATCAAATCATTTTTATAATTAAGAATCATTGTTACTTGTTATTTCTTGAGGTTAAGGACTGAATATCTCTCGCACCTTCTTTTTCTGACATGTTATCACGATTTCAAAGATCTAGCTATTGGCAATCTATGCAATTTTATTATTTTATTTTCTATTTTTATATTACTTATTATTTTCTATGACAACCTAAAAATATTGGTGTTCAGACTAATACCCCCTCAAACCCGTTTATATTGTCAATAATATCTCTAGATGAGTTATTAGTTGCAATTGTTCATTGCCCCTCAAACTGAGAATCTGATACCTACTTGACCCCATTCTTTATCCATATCAACATACTATGAGATTTTACCTAGCTCAAGTGCATCATAATAGTTGATGCGGCTGAAGTTAGGTGAGTTTTGACTCTCACTAGGTACACCTTAGGCCATTCACATGGGAGTGTTTAGTGCTCCATTGTTCTTAGTGAAAGTTGAATGATTTTCATTCAACCTCGATATGATTTGATCCATTCGATTATGGAGTCAGTATAAGCCTGGAGGACTTCATTTGTTGCTATTGATAAAATGTTTATAAATACTACTCTAGTTATTGATATGTAAGATCAGTAAAAAAACTGGAGGCAAAGGGGTTGGTCGAGCGAACGCTAAAAGTGAGAGAATTGAAAATCACAACTGCCACCTTTTTGAATTATTGTCAAGAATTTGGTTGATCTGTTGTACGGGGAAATGGATCACTGGTTGTGAGATATCTTTACGTTTTTTGTTGGATATCAAATATTGTTTGAATAATTTTAAAACTATAAAGTTTCTTCAAGTAGGATCATATTTATGTTCTGATAGCTCATAATTTGTAAATGCTAACGTTGTTGTTGTTGTTGGTTTTTTTTTTCTCTAGTTAATGTTATTTTGTAGGAAAGAAAAATGCTCCTTGCTCATGTGATTCTACGTCTAGACATAGAGATCGACAAAATGACACCTCCACCCCTATAAACCCAAAAATCCCATTTTAGTTGATATCCAAATACATCACATTCCCTTTCTATTCTAAAAAAAAAAAAAAAAATTTGAAGTTAATAATGCAATCCTAATCATGAATTTAGGAGATTGTATCGATATTGATATCTGTCGACACTAATCTGATATCGATTCAAATCGGAGCAGATCGATCAATTTTGCCTTTGCTTTTTTTAAAAGTATATTTTTTTTTTACTGTTTTACGATTTTACCCCTAAAAATATAATATAGGTAATCGATTCAAATTGGTAAAAAATGAAAGATCAATTTCAACCAATATCAATATGATACAATCATATGATTAATACGATATCAATACTTAAAACCATAACCCTTTTAAAGGTAATAATTACAAAAGAATATCTTTCACAAAAATTTCTATTTTGAAATCTCTTGTAGCCAGCCGACATGAGCTGGTGGTCCCTCGGACTGTATCCTCGGTGGTATCGTCTCCCGTGTGAAAGTCGTTACTTGCTGCATTTGACTTTGACGAGGATCGACCAATGCTAACAATAACGCGGAGTATAATATTAAAATAAAGAGGGGCAGCTAGCTGTTAGCCTCCGCAGTTGCGCCGGCAATTCTCCCAGTCAAAAGGAAAGGAAAGGAAAGGAAAATTTCTATAAAACCAACCCTTCTTGAACAATGCTGCCATGATGTTTTGGTCGTCTCAATAGTCATTCACACCATAACAACGCAATGGCCACAGAGGAGTCGATTCAGGGAAAGAGGGTCGTGATTGTTGGAGGAGGAGTTGCAGGTGGCCTTCTTGCAAAAACTCTCCAATTCCGTGCCGATGTTACCCTCATAGATCCGTAAGCTTCCCAAGCCTTCTCTCTCTCCGTTTCTCCTTCTTTTTCTTGTTTACTTGTAAGAAATACAAGAGAGAACTATGAATTGTGTTGTCCTTTTTGAGTTTTGATTGACAGCCAATGGTGAGATGATATTCGATAAATATTACCAAGTTTTATCCCAAAGTCTCATGCGTAATTTCAGGCTTCTGGAAAATTTAAGATTCATTGATCCTCTTAATATCGCATTTGAGGCATCTCGGCGATTTAGAATCTGAAATTTCCATCACATTCGTTATATATAGTAACTAGTGAGTTTGTTCGGGGACTCATGGATTACTTCCAAGATAATGTGTTAAGTTTGTCTCGAATTCTTGACCCGTTTTGAAGATTGACCTGCTCCGGCATATTTTGGTGGCGACTTGAATGGGAAGTTTGTTGAGATCTGTGATGGAAGCATCGGCCCAACCCCGGAGCCCATCACTGAACTTGTATGGAATGCGGGGCCCGTAGTATGGTTCTACCGGATCGACCGTGACCCGATGGGTCGACCCGCGATTTGGAGTATATATAATCTACTGTTGCTTGTTGTATTTTGGGGTTTTTTCGAGCTAGGGTTTCAGGGCGAGTTTTCTCACCACTGCTTGGGTGTAATCTCTCTTCTGCATAGTGAAACATCTTTTTTTTCGTCCGAGGACGTAGCACACCACCCTAGTGTGTGAACCTCGTTAAATCTTTGTGTCGTGCGGATCTATTGTCTCTTTATTTTTCGTATTTCTTGGTGTTTGATCTAACATAATGAAACTGAAATACTAGGAGTTTGAACTAGATCTGGAGGAAATCCAAGCTGAATTATACATTTCCAAGATATTGACTCGATGAGTGTAATTAACTTGCCTGTGTTTCCTTGTAGTTAGCTTGTCTGTGTTTCCCTGAGTTGATTCAATGTGAATTTGGTAGTCAATGGATTACAACTTTGAATATGAATTCTACCCGAAATCCATTTGTGTAAAGTCTACACAGCTGGGTTCTGGTCCATTGATTAAGTTTCAAAACTATGGATGCTACATTTGCACTCCATGGCATAGAAGGGGGATATGTCTTTTTCTTTTTGCAGAAAACATCTGTTTTCTGAGCATTCGGGATGCTCAGAACCCCTCCCCCCAACCCAATAGCTCATTTTATGAAAGAAAAATGTTACTTTGTAAGGTCAATCAATTGAAGCATTAACGTAGCCAGTTCCTATGTGTCTTTACTTAGAGAACACCACATGCACCAGAAATTAACTCTGGAATGCACACCTTACATGGTTTTGGATGTCAGATGGTGCATATTGGATCTATGTAGGGATGGTTTCGTACTTTGCTTAGGGCATGATGCATGAACACCCTTCAACATTCTTGCATGAGGACATTCCAATAGCTTGTTCATCTTCAAATGACTTTACTACCAATGCATTATCAATTTCCTCTAATTATCTGGAACAATTAGAACACAGCTGTAATATCTTTGTTAATCTTATTTTAGATTTGTAATAGTAAAAAATCATGCCAATTATGCCATAATTGTGGGATTATAATATTGGAGGAGAGATAATCAGTGCTCAGGGGATGGCTGCAACCGATGGATTGGGTTATTGTCATGGTTTGCCTTCTGAAGTATTTATTACCTTTTAACTCCATATTCAGATATATGGAGGTTCTGGAAGGGTTATCTTCATTTGCTATTTGGATCAGCATGAGTGAACCCCTCCTCCAATTTATTGTGTGAATTTGAACATTGATGAGTTCTCCTTCAATAACCCATGCCCTGGAGGTCATTAGAGACCTTAGTGAAAGTAAATACAATTACGATTCCTATTGGTTAAGTTGAACCAGAACAAGAGGAGAGGTGAAGGAGAAACAGAAGAAGAGAGTTTGGGACAATGAGTAGAGAAGTTTCAAACTCCTCTCAACTCAAAATAATTCACTCTAAATTCTGAAATTACAAGTATGCCCTTACATAACAGCATGTGTGCCTATATTACCCACATTTCATAACATTCCCATCAAACCCCTACAACAGTATTCCAACACTCCCCCTCAAGGTGGGAAGTAGATATCATATGTGCCCAATTGCTCTAAGGGTATGGAATAGAGAAGCATTTGTCCCTTTGGTTAACACATCAGCCAATTGGTCTCGTCTTCACAAAGGGGATGGTAATATACTTGGAATCAATTTTTCCTTTATAAGATGATCAACTTCAACATATTTTGTTCGATCATGCTGCACAAGATTGTGGGCAACATTGATAGCGGCCTTGTACTGTCACACTATAGTCTTATAGAATTATCAACTTCATATCTCAATTCTTAAACTAACTTTTTCAACCATAGGAGGAGTTCACAAACACCATGAATTATAGCTCTAAATTAGGCTTCAGAACTTGATCTGGCAACTACAATTATTTTCTTGCTTCTCCTAGTAACCTGGTTCACACCTACAAAGGTGCAGTACCCAGATGTAGACCATATCTGTCACTCACAGAGCCAACCCAATTAGCATAAGTGTAAGGCTCAATTCTTAAGTGATTATGTTTGGAATACAACAGTCTCTTTCCTGCGCTGGACTTTTAGTATCTGATATGCGATATACAACATCCATACGACTAGTCTTAGGAGCATGCATAAATTGGCTAATCACTCTAACAGCATATATCCGTGAGAGGTAGATTAACTTTCTTACAAGCCTTTGATACCTCCCTGGCTCCCTGCATCAATCAATGAATAGCCACTATTCTTCCCCAGCTTATGCTTTGGAACAGTGGGAGAGTCTAGCGGTTTACCCCTTAACATTCTTATTTCTTTCGAGAGATCTAGCACATACTTTCTCTAACAGATATGAATTCCCTTTCTTGACCTTGATGCTTCAATTCCTAAGAAGCTCTATAAAGTACTACCCATAACCTTGATTTCAAACTATTGGGAAAAATAAGTTTTGAGCCTCTTTAGTTCTCAATCATTCCTAGTTACCCCAATGTCATCCACATAGGGCTGTAATCCGGCCATTCCCTTTTCTAGTGAACAGGTTATGATCCACTTGACTTCGCCCTGTACCCATTCCTTAATGTTACCCATTTAAATCTTTCGAACCATACCTTTGGGGATTATATAAGGCCATTGAGGGCCTTCCTAAGCTGGCACACGTAGCCCTCAGCTGTGAGAAATTTTATCTAGGAGGAAATTACATATATACTTCCTCTTTCAAGTCATCATGAACAAAGGAATTCATCACATCAACCATCTACCAATTTCAGGTTCTAATGTCATTGCAATTGAGTTCTCCATCTCCCATTCTGGTATGTAGGATCACTGCGATTTGGAGCCTTAACTTATCCAGTTATGGATCCCAACTTCCAACGGCTTCTGAACGATAATTTTATAGAGTGAGCGCAGTCTAGATAGCTGGTGTTCTCCAACTTGACAACTTATATCTGGGTGTTTTTGCTCTTAAAGCAAACAAACTTGGGTTAACATTACTTGTTCGGCAGATGAAGAGTTCATCGTTCCACTGACTTCAGACATTTTATATGAGTACACAATGGGAGCTGGTTGGATACCTAACCAGGTGGAGATTTCGGACTCAACCCAATCTTCTTCCTAACAACAGAGTACTCAGTTACAGTTATCAAAAAATACCACAAACATAGAGAAATTGCAACCGGATAAATATTTCCATGTAAAAATAGAAACTACTACACTTCTCAATCTTTTAACGTCAAGGCTCAGAAAATAGAATCATCTACAAACCAAGATAATATTCTCAAGGGCATGATGAACAGAAAATTTTCCATGATTCTTGCAGTAGAATGCCATGGGATTTGAAGTTGCAGAGAAATATAGAGAAGCATTACCGGCTGATGTGGGGATCTTTAAGATGAGACCCTAGGGGCACCCAAATGGTGTGGGACTCGCCATCAAATGAGAGAGAGAGAGAGAGAGAGAGAGAGAGAGAGAGATTAACTTGTTTCCAGAGCTGGCGGTACTCTGTTTTGATGAAATTCTTCATCAATCTGTACTTCGCAGCTCCAAATCCCATAAAATCTTCTCATAAGTTGAAGTTTAGATCCTCACTTTTGATTCTTACGTGGGGTTACCCAGGTCGACTCTCAAACCTTTTGGCCTGGAGCTCTGATACCAAGTTTAAATTGCTATTGGTTAAGTTGAACCAGAACAAGAGCAGAGGCGAAGGAGAAAGAGAAAGAAGAAGAAGAAGAAGAAGAGAGTTCAGGAGAATGAGTTAGAGAAGTATCAAACTCTTCTCAACTCTTTACAGTAGTACTCCAACAAGTACATCCTATTGGTGTATTCAGGACCAATAGGCATATCTAACTCGGCTAAGGATGAATAAAACCACCATTATCTTTTAGATTGGTTTAGCCTCAATGGATTTGTGGTCATTTGATTATATAAGGTAAAAGTAGATGTCACGCACTCAAATAGGCCGGTGGAGATACTCCCATTTCATGGCCAGCTAGGATGCTAAGATGTACTAGGAATGTCTCCTTACAATGGAGAAAAAGGTTAGCGAATTCCTGGGCAGATGACCTTGCAAAGGGAGGGCCAATGTACATTGGGACATATCAGATTCCAGTGTCTTGATAATTGATGCTTTAGTTCCTCTATGTGTGTGGGAATGCGTGTGTTTCAACTGTGTTGTTTTCTTTTCTAGTTGCGTGTTTGTGTAGTTTTCTTTATTCTTGAAAAGAAAAATCAAAACCCAAAATAAGCTCCTATCAGCTGCTACAACTGTTAACTGTCATAGCAGGAAGTATTGGTCAAGAGTTGGCTTTAATCTCTTGATCCGATGAGAAGGTCTAGGTCGATAGTGCAGTTAGCCTATTTAAATACCCTTAAGTTATGGCATAATGGATTGAGATATTTTGAAATATTCTTTGCACAACATAGTTTTATTGACTAACATTATGATTTGATATTATCTCAATCTCTGGAGTGAAAAGTTGACATTCATATATGTAGTAAGTCTTGAAATGGTGTTTAATAGGCATCTTCTGCAAATTCCATCCACCTTGTAATTTTGTGACTTGGAGAACGTTTATAAATGTTGTGTTTTTGCAAGGAGAGAGCAGGCTTGGTTGTAGTAATGGTTTTTTTTGGGATGATTGATAGGGGTGTGCTTGGTCCAATGGTAAGGTACGAATGCTGCGGCCTAGTGGTCAAGCGATCAAAACAACCTCTCGACATTCTCCGGATAAGGCTGCGTAGTTCTCGCCCCCTGGGACCTCGCACATGCGGGAGCCTAATGTACCTGATATGCCCTTTTTCATAGGTGCAGGTGTAACTCTTAGAGGCTCTTTTATCTCATCAGTCAAATCCAAGCTTGTGTGCTTCCAGTATGAACATCTTATGGGATGGTTCTACAGATCTGGGAACTCAATATTGATGAATGATTGAAATAGGGGTTTGGAATACATAGTCCCCTATTGTGTTTAGTTCATAGTTTTTAACGCGCTAGTAAGGCGACGCCTTAGCAGCGCCTTGGCGCTGATGCGGTCTAGAGATGGTAAGGCAGTGCTCCGCCTTATGTGACGTGGTGTCTTATGCGTTTTTTTTTTTTTTTAAACATATTTTAAAATTACTTGATAAAGATTCCAAATATAGATTTTTTATTGGTAGGTGTATGGTTTTGTTAACACTTGAGATGTATGGGATCAACTTTACTCCACCAAAAATAACCAAAACAAACAAAATAAAAACACGATTCCCAAACAGGGTTTGGATTTTGTCAAAGGGTTTTAAGGAAGGATTTTGAGAAGGAATCAAGGAACAAGGAAGAACCACTGATCCAGGCGACCATTTTGCTCCGGCAGCGGTGAGCTTGCTTTGGTAACGGTGAGCTTCATTCTTCTTTGATAGGAGTAGAAATATAGTGGATGACCTTAGGGCTTAGGCACTCATTTTGGCATCATAGAGGTAAGTATAATAAATACTTATATTTTTTATGTCTTCTTTTCTTTTTATTTATAATTTTGTTCCATAATTATGTACTTATATTATATGTTAATATGATTGATGATTGATGATTGAATATTGAATATTGATGATTGATGATTGATGATTGATGATTGATGATTGATGATGATGATTGATGATTGATGATTGATGATTAATGATTGATGAAGATGAACTTAGTTTATTCACTTTATTGATTTGTTTTCTTGATGAATATCTTACATTGGTATGAATATGAACATTTAATATTTATTTAACATATGAGTAATAGGATTCAGCTAGGATTTGAGCCAAATAGATTGGTTCTATAAAAAAATTACACAGGAACACTTTAGTCGATATGGCGACGCTTATCACTAAGGCGCTCCGAAAGACCCTCAAATGCCTCCGTCGCCTTACCGCCTTAAAAACTATGGTTTAGTTTGCCATCTTGACAACCTATTATCCAGTTGATTGTTTCTTAGGGTGAGCTCTGTATTTCTAGTACCTTTCAGCCTGGTTGTGTAGTAACATTTGTGCTGGATTTTTAGTTTCTCCAATGAAAATTTTCTCTTTTCCATCAAAGAGAATTTTTTGACATAGTTGGCTCCATGTAATGTTTTTTATCAAATCAAATTTACAGGCAGATATCTTTGCATAGAAAGAGGAAATAAAAATAATGTCCTATCTGGAAATTTTGATGTTCCTTCAATTTGGATGGCCCAAATTAATCACATCGATAATTTGGGATTAATGGAGGAACATGAAATGAGAAAGTGCTCTAGTAATAATAGAGCCATAGCTAAATTTCAAGCCTTTGAGGTACGTTAAAATGTATAACAAAGAAGTCAGTTAATTTTATATGGGCATATTTATTTAAACTAAAATTGAGCATATTTCTGATGTTCAAAAACATGTGATCATGGATGAAGTGATGTCCTTACCTAGTAAATTTTTTTGGCTTTATCAAAGGGTGTACCTAGTGCACAAGGCTCCCGCATGTGTGAGGTCGGGGGGACGAGAACTATGCAGCCTTACCCTGAGAATGTCGAGAGGCTGTTTTGACCACTTGACCACTAGGTCGCAACATTAGCCTTTATCATTCAATAATAATTCCTAGTATACCAGTATAGCTTTTGAGTAGAAATTTATGTAGTATATATGGGCAACCAAGGTCCTAGTGATATTAATTGGTAGAGGTTCAATTGTATAAACTAGAGGTTTTATCTGTTAGATCAATGTTGTGGAAAATATTGCACAATTTTAAAAGTACAGGCTCTCTACCTTATATTAGTACTTCCTGATTCTCTTCAATCCAAGTAGCTGGAGCTGCCACTTACTGTGGTGGTGTCATATACTCATATGATCATTTGCTTAACAATAAGGAGCAGTGATATGATAAGCTTGGAAGTAAATTTACATAACACTACAAAAAATGAAATGCTTGGCTTTGGATAATGGGAGGTGCATATGCTGGGGGTATTCCATGCTGCACAGGTTGCCTTGAACATTCTCAATAAAATACGTTTAATCAAGGGTATTGGTGTCACATGTTCGAGCTTTTTGTGGTGTTCTTGAGGTTTTGGTGTCTTTGGACCACCTCTGCAACCTCAAATTGCCAGAGCATATTCTCTTGGTGTTTATGCTTCAGTAATCTTAGTTATGTACTAGAACAGCCGAATAATGATACAAGTACTTATGGCATTATCATTTCTGGTTCTTTTAATCTAGAATTAATGATCTGAAGCATCACGGGATAGATTGGGTCTGTGATTAATGCTTTTGACTTTATTGTTGCTACTTTTGGATGAGAATCTTTGATGGGATTCTAGAAGCCTAAAGTGGTGGTAGGTTTTGGAAATCTAGAAAATAACCAGAACCGCAGTGACAGGTTTAGCAACTAGGTTTGAAGAGAAATCTAATATCAGGAGATCAACAACTCCGATCTGGTCAAAAAGATGGTCGAATCCTTAATTTCAACAGATGAATAATATATCAGAAACTGGTCTCAATCTAATGGTTAGATTCTTAGTTACTGAAGAATCCCACATGAAGTGGAAACCAAGAACTCTCAAAGGATATCAGAACATTAATCAAACACATTCAGATTAAGCAGAATGCTGATAACAGACTTCAGTTATAACAACAAACAGACATGGAGGTGTATGCTGGATGCCCTTCCAATCAGAGACCAATTCCGGAAACAATCTATATTCAGGTAGCTCAATACTACTGTTGGGCATGGATGAAAAGTAGGGACCATCTATTTTTTGATTTCCCTTTCACCTCCTAATTATGGGGAGTGAATTTTTTTTTCCGGGTGAATAATAAATGCATTAAAAGAAGGGGGAGGGAGGATATATCCTCAAAGGGCCCCAAAGGGGAAATAATAAACCCAATAAAGGTAAACAAAAGCCCATACAGGACTGCTTCCAAGGCCCACATGGGCTTAAAGAAGCCCACATGGGCTTGAAGACGAGCTAAGGAGCCCAGGACAAAGAAAAAGGGCAACCCGGTCAATTTCAGGCAGGGTTCCTCAAACCCTAATAAAAAATCTCAACAGTCAACACATCATCTTCCAAGCTGCTAGGACAAAAATCTGAACACCGCTGGCAAGAAGGTAGTCACAGAGTAGTGCGCTGGCCTTGCCGAGGGCCACGGCCTAGTGAGTAGCTGGCCTAGAGGAGGAGACAGCTGCAGAGGAGGGGTGCCTGGCTTGCAGATGGAGATGGCGAAGCGACTGTCAGCCAAGCATAGTTGGCAGCCTTGCAGACTGTTGGCCATGTAGGAGGCTGTCGAAGCAGAGTAGGCTGTCAAAACGAAGCAGGCCCCGCCGGCGGTGAAGATGATTTGATATGAGACAAACAGGGGAGCCTAGAGAGACCCACAAAGATGCGAAGCAACTCTGCTCTCATCTGAGCAGAGTAGCGGCATGGCCGGCGGCACTTGGAACAGAAGAGCAGCTCATGGTCCCACCAGATCAGAGCAATGACATGGCCGGCTTGCACAGCCAAAGAGAGAAACAAAGTGGACTCTAAGCAACGGCTTGTCCGGCTTGTACATCGCACACCCGAACAGAGCATCGGCACATGGTTCCACCAGATTCATACAACGACAAGGCCGGGCAGCACTCGAAATAGAGCAGAGGCACAAGATCCCACTGGATCTGAGCAACGGCATGGCTGGCAGCACAGAAGCACACCCAAATAGAGAAACGACATGGACTCTGAGCAGCGACTTGTCCAACTTATACATCACACAACCGAACAGAGCATCGCCACATGGTTCCACCAGATTTGTGCTGTGGCAAGGCCGGTGGCACAAAAGGTCCCCGAAAAATCAGATTGTAGTCATGACGGTAGAAAGAAGTTTTGGGGAGTCAGTAGAGGGGATTGCTACCTCCAAGATCGTGTGAGACAGTGGAGGAAAAAGAGGATAAAGGGTGAGAGGGAGAGGGTGAAGAAAAGAGAAAACTGAGTAGTGGAGGGAGGGGGGGAGAGGAAGAGAGAAGGAGAAGAGAGGGAAAGAGATGTAAATTGGGGGGGAGGGGGGGAGAGCAGCTTGGCTGTAATGGCGGCCAAACTTTGGTTTTTCTCTAGGGAGTGATTTTTAGGCTATGTTCTCCTTTAAGGGGCCTTGGGAGGAGAGTGGAGTAGGAGGCTCATTGGCTGGAGAGTTCATTCGAGGGAGATCGGATAGGATGCATTGCCAAGCTAGCATTTTGTTGTTCCATAGCCAACATTTGGATGGAAAGGAACTTCCGCATCTGCCGGAATAAGACTAGTACTATTCCAATCATTATTAGAAGCATTTGGTCGGATGTGGAGAAATGTTGTCAGGCCCTCATTCCCAAGAGGGCCAATACCCCTAGGAATCAATGACTTGTGGAGAAATGGGATGTTCAACCCATTTGGTCTTCTAGATAGTTTGCTGCCATCTGGGTTGGTTGGGGCGGGCCCTCTTCTGGGGCTCCCCTAGCCTTGTTGTTCGTCATAGGTCTCCTTTGGCTCCCTGCTCTCGCAAGGCCTGTCTCTTAGTGTCTTAGGGGGATCAACCCCTCGTTTTTGTACATTGTTTTCTCTTTTGTTTATTTATTTATTTATTTGCATTAGATTTGATATCACCAATATAAAAAAAAAAAGCAGAAATCTTACATCAGGTCTTGGAAACAATAACTGAATTGAACTTTCCAGAAATCAGAGTTGAAATACGTTTCTGAGAAAACAACAGCAAGATCAGATTTTGAAATCTGGAGTAGCTTAAGAAACTGATCCGATTAATATGTATGAAAACAGATCTGAAATCTCAGGTCCAAAACTAAAGAAATCAGAAAATCCTATTAGGAGGAAGCCCTAAACCAGTTTGAAGACTTGACTTTTATTGATCAAACAGTAACTGTAATTCATATTTGATTTAATTGAAGAAGTACTAACCAGGAACTTAACTCAGAAATCAGAATCAATCATATAAAGTATGCGCTGGAAAAATAAACTTTAAGAAACTAACCTGGTTTGCTGGAAAGTGAATCTGGAAGAAGAAAAGAAGATATGATATGTGCTTCAGGAATCCTACCTGAATCACTAACTTGGCATCCCACCAAGGGCTTCACTGCATCTCACAGCAGTAAATGTTCTGAATCTCACAGAACTAAAGGCCTGAAACCCAATTCCATTAATCAAATTCATGTATGAGGCATAGCCTTTACAACATATGATTAAAAAAAAAAAAACCATCGCAAGAATAAAACTAGGCCTAAAACTCCTGCAACCAATAGCCTACCTTTGAGGTAGTTTGTTGTTAGTAAAACTGAGCCTAAAATAAAGGAAAACAGTTTAATAAGGCTGGACTGAAAGAGCCCTAGTCCAGCAAAACTAAAACGCTTTAATGACAATAAAATAAGAAATAAAAGACTCAACTAAATTAATAAATAAAATCTGGTATTCGTACCTCCAACCCATATTTTAGGCCCATGAAAGTGGTCTATTACAAAGAAAAACCTATTGGACCAAAGGCCCAACACATATATAACTCAACTCGAGGCTTATTCCCACTAGAATAAGCCTAATTCAGTGTTTTATATGCATCAATCTTTCCTTTTGATCATAAAATTGTGAGAACAAAGGTTCCAATCCTTAGATTCTTACATCCCAAAATTTGAATACTCTGGTACCCAAGTGTTGGATCTTTATCCTTTCCAAACTGTGCAAAAAGGGCATGGATGCCAATGCATAAGAAATGCCAATACTTAGTTCTTTTGTGCATGTTGAGCTACCCAGGATCTCGCTTTATATATACAATACAATAGTTTCCTTCACTTACTGTTTTCTTATTCATTTTGGGCTTGTTTTGTTTAAATAGTAAGGAGTATTTTGAAATTACATGGGCGAGCTTGAGATCAATGGTGGAGCCATCTTTTGCAAAGAGGTCAGTGATCCGGCATACTGATTACTTCAAAAATGGACGTATAATCACATCTCATGCAATTAACATCACCAACACTGAAGTATTAACTGCGGACGGGCTTCTGGTTCCCTATGATTATCTTGTCTTAGCCACTGGCCACACTGATTCTGTTCCCACATCAAGAATTGAAAAGCTCCAACAGTATGAAGCAGGTGCTAATACTATTTTCAAAAGGAGCAATCCTTCTAGGAATATACTAATATTTGTAATATGTTCTTAATTCCTGCTTTTATTTTTCTTTTTCCCCTAAACAATCTTAATACTGCTTATAAACTGCTTGTTTGGTATTAATGTGATAACTAAATAGGTCTGCTTTTACTGCCATGTCATTTCTTATAGTATTATTTCTAAGTGTTATTTTTTGTTCAAAACTATGGACAATTAATTATATAATTAGGCAAATATATTGATAGACTCTCTCATTGTAAGTCACTTAACATTGAAATTAAGTTTTAAATAAGAAAAAAATATAAATTGTCCTAACCTAAATGATTATTTTACTGACGAAGAAGAAGAAAAAAGAAAGAAACTTATTACTAGTGTTTTAAATGTTATATAAGGCCAAAAAACTTAATAATTTTTTTGTTTTAACTTTGTCTGATAAGGCTAAGAAAAATTAAGAATGAGAAAAGAAGATCGTCCCCGCGGGAGGGGGGGCTATTAAGTTCTGCTGGCCAAGGTTTTAGCCCCCTTGAATTCTGTACCAGTGAAAGCGATTCAAACTAAATTGTTCTTCATTCTGGACAGAACCATATTGATTTCTTCCTATTCTTAGTTCTCCTTTTCATGAGCGAATTCTTCATATTTTCACATCTAGAATTTTCATAAATTTACAAATACAACACCTATTACTATGAAGAGTGAATTTCTTGTTAATTAGATATTTTGATTAAAAAAAAAAAGGATTAGAAGCTTGAAAAACAAAGATTGGGTTGCACCGTATACATGAAAGAGTCGCAATTGTCATGGTTCTCGAATACCTTTTTCATTCCTAACCTGCTATAGGACCCATATAGTGGCTCTTGAATTTAACAAATATGGTATTCTACCCTTGATTTTCCAGATTTGAGCATTTTACATTTAGTTTCTATTTAGTTGTCTTCTTAGCTAGCAAGCAATTTAGTTTAGGAAGGATTAGTTTCTAAAGTCTTAGTTTCTATTTTCCATTTGTTTCCTAATTTAGAGCTTTCTATGTAATTGAGTCGAAGCCTCTACTATATAAATTATAAAGAGGTTGGTGTAGTTGCTGGAACGTAGTTGATTAATGATATTTTGTGAGCTTTGCTTGCTAGTTTGTTCCTGAGAAAGGATGTTTCAATAGTTGAGACAACTGTGGGTGAGAGGCCCAAGGCTGAGGTAGTCATCCTCCTCCAACATCTATCCTTTTATTCTTCTTCTATTTATTCACTATTATTTGGAGAACAAAGTCCCAACCTTTGCTAAACAGAAAAGCACACAACCAGGCTATCGATTCCAATTACACGGTTTTCCCGGGAAGAAATTTCGAGTGCTGTATCTCCCAGGTCTGAACTCCGATTGCTGCAGGATTTTAGGGCCTTGCTGGTGACCTTAGAAGAGAGACTCAACCAGGAGCTCGGGTCCGTCCGCGGCCTATTGCTGCTGTGGCTACCCAATTGAGCTTTGTTGAACCTAATTCTGCCCTACTTGTGACTGTGGTGGATCTCTTCAGCCTGTGATCTATTGAAGATGAGATTTTAGGGTTATATTGGACCAAAAGGGCTCACTTGACCCAAGTTTCAGGATCTCTTGAACCTTGATCTGAGATCTGATCCTAAGTTTTGTGAATTGTTGGAGCTTATTATTATGATGTACTCTATTGGGACTGATTACCCCTTGGTAATTTAGTCAGACATCACCCATGCGACACATTGACTTCAACATTTCCTTCCAGCTACATCATGAAAGGCCTGAATGTGAGAGAGGTTAGAAACTGTTTTTGCAGCCTTATGACAAAAAATGCATATGTTAGACACAAATATCCCCTAGTCATCAGATGATCGATGCTCAGAAAACTGCATTTATATGCGGTCAACATGAAGAATTGCACCTCAGCCCAAACTAGGTGGTGGGTAAAATATGATGGTAAGACTTAACAATAAAGCCACCTTAACTTTTCATTTCCAAATCTTCTGTCGTTTTCCTCCTTATTCAATCAACAGTTTCAGTTAAATCTAGCAGATTAGTGTGTTGAAAAACGTTCCAATGGCCATTAGCTTGTGGAAATAGTACTTTCAAGCTGTGTCTCAGCACCAAATGTCACTCTAAAAAGAATCTGCAGATCATTTTCCACTTTAACTTTATTTACTTGCAGGAAAGATTCCCTTTGATTCATGATTCATCTCCATAGGCCTGATCTATATGTAGATGTCAGTAGTCGAGTCTCCCAATATGAAGAAGTCCAATTCTTTCTGCACTCACTGATCTTCTAAGCATACCCTCTTCCTATTTTTCCTGTAATCCTATACTTTGTTCCTCCTGAGCCTTATATATACCTTATTCCAATCAACAAGGTGATAGGTAGTCCCTTGCTCTCATCCATACCATTACAAGTTCTTTTGAAATTTGATTCTGTTGAACTTTATTAGAAACCAAAGCTGGCACCGTGGAAAGGGAGAGATAGTGTATAGGAGTTTTTGTGACAAAAGATGCAATAAGAGCAATTTGTGAGGGAGCTATATATTTTTTGTTTCTATCTTTTAGCTTCCTTTAAAAAGCAGTTTAGTGAATTTTTTTAATAAGTAAAAATAGCAATTAAATATTATGTTTGACACAACAACTCAGAATTCTTTTGGGCTCTATTTCCCATTATTTATCTAATTGCTATTAAGGGGTTTAGGAGTGACCTGAGAATGATACTTACTGAGCTTTCTTCTTTCTTTCTTTTCCCGTCATTATTTCTTTATAATTTCTTGTTGAATAAAAAAACTATGATTTATATTAGTATTTTCTTTGAATCAGTGTTCTGTTTTTTTAGTTTAAAGGAAGTAAAAGGAATATCTTGATTGAAGCATTTTTTTTCCTCTTAATTTTCTTTAAGTATACTTTCCACAGCTCACATAAGAATATCTTCCTATAAATTTCACCTAGTTGTGCTGTTTGATATGTAGGCATTGCCTGAATTGGCACATGTTGAACTCAAGAGTCAAATTCAGTCAAATTGTCCCCATATTGGTTTCCTTGTATTTTCTATTTGTTTTCAATTATTTTTGCGAAGTTTCATTTTCTTAGTGAATTTTCAAAGCTTTATTTTGTTGTATGCCCATTTCCGTTTTGGCGAAACTTAATATATGAGAAATGTGCCCTATCTGATGCAGTTAAAGGTGTTTAATCAGGCCAATTGAGCCTCGGAAGACATTATTTCGGCCCCATGGTTGGGTTCTAGGGGTGTAAGTTTGGCCCCGATGGCCTGAACCTGCCCTAGGCCTGAATTGGGCCTGGGCTAAGATCTCTAACCTTGAGGGCGGGCTAGGGTTGAAAAACACTGACCTTGGGTCAAGGTTGGACAGGGCTTGGGTAGACACCTAGGCCCCAGCCCGACCCAGATTTTAACCCTGATTTATATAATATAATTTTGGGTTGTCATCCTATCCTTTTGTTTAAAATAATGAAATTTGGTCATTGGTTCTTATGGTTAGGTGTCTTGAACATCTATTATTATGTTGCACTTCATAATTATAATTGCGCATTGATCATTTGATCTATTGGTGCTTTTTTATTTTTTAATTTTTTTAATGCATATGACACAAATGGCAAAAACAAGGTCAATCAAGGTTAGCCCGACCCTGCCAAAAATCAGAGTCAATTAGGGCCAACCTAGCCTAATCAAGGTCGATTAGGGCCAAGTTGAGTTTTGGGGACCTATGGTTGGGCTGGGGTTTTAAGAAACCTGGCCCAACCTGGCCCTGTTTCGCCCCTATTGTGGGCTCTATGGGTCTTCGGATTTTCATTTTGAGGTTTATTGATGTAATGGGCCTCTATTATAGCTTTCAAGAGTTCTATTTTGACTCTATTTAATTTATGTCTGTATAAGAGAGTGATTAGGAGTCTTATTATTAGTCAATTTTGGAATTTTTTAGAAGGTCTTTATATATATATACAGCCCCCAAGGATTATAAGTATCAGTATTGGTCGGCCAAAATTAAGATACGTATCGGAGGGTATCGTATCGTATCTAAGATATGCTAAAGATACGCACATAAATGGATAAGAAACACTTTTTTATACACTTTTACATAAAAAATAGTTAAAAAAAGTTATAGATAACATGTATTATGCATAAATACTAAATTGAGAGTATCGCACTAAGAATCCAAGGTTTGTAGTTGTCCCATAAATGTAAAATCCTTGTTTCCAATTTTAATTTCCACTTTAATTAGAGAGAAAAATGGCTGGCAGCAACTTTGGAATAAAAACCCTTAAAAAAATCATGTTCTTCTAAAAAAGACCCATCTTGGCCATTATATGACTGTAGCGCACCGTATCGGTATATATCGGTCGATGCATACTGATATATACCGAAACATACATTTTACCTTGATTTTTTATTTTAATAGATTATCGGTACGTATCGGTATGTGTCGTAGGATACATATCGATACAAAAGGATTTTAAAATTTTCATATATTGTATTGGTAAGGGTCGATACAATTACGTATCGGTCGATACGATACGATACGTACTGATACTTTAAACCATGCACCCCCCCAATCAATTGGAGATTTTTTGAGTAAAGACTAAAGAATATGAATTTCATTAAAGAGATTTGGAGCTGTTGAGCTTGGCATACAGGATTTGTATTCCATACTCTATTCCTTCTCTTCTCCTCAATTGATTTCAACGTTAGCTTATGAATTTATTTTCTTCATATCAATTTCTAGTTATGATTCTGTTATTAGCATTAAAATCCTATCTTTTTGCTGGTTTCTTGAATTCCTACTCCAACTAGGAATTTTTTGAAAAAGTCACATCTAGCCTTGGAATTCAATTCGGCTTACATACATAGCAATCGATTTATCTTCTGTACCTTCTTACAGTGTCAAAATTCAAACTTGGAACTGATTTCCAATGATGTAGATTCTTCACCAAACTAGGCTTGTTTTATTAGGAATAAGTCTAGGGTTGGGTTGTATATGTGTTGGGCTTTCAGTCCATGTGGTTTGGAGTGTAATGAGCCACTTTTGTGGGTCTAAAAAAGGGACTTTAAGATTGCCTACGGGATTACTAGTTTGTTTCCTTTTAAGTTGGGTTTAATTTAAGTTATTTTTGTTTTCTTAGGGGTTAAAGTCATTAGTAGTTAGTTTCTAATTTCAGTTTTTAGTAAGTATTATATTAGGAAACTAAATTAAGGTTTCCACCTTCTATTTTGTAATTCCCTCCCCCATCAACATTGTAAATAAAGAAGAGGAGGCTCCTAAAGCTCATAATGCTTTTGATAAACAAATTAATGGCTGCTGCTATTGTCTTCTTCATGAAGAGTTTTCTTGTGTTTGATCAAGGCTGATGGAATTGGTATTTGATCCAATTGACTCTGTATGGTGTGAAGCCCGAGAAGTCCTCTTCCTTAGCTTATTTTCTTCTTCTCTCATCTACACAGAGTGTTACTGATCTGCTCAAGTTTCTATAGGTATTAAATTCAGTTTTCTTATCATTTCTGCCCAGAATTTTCATTAGCTTCCTAATCGTTTCCCTGCTCCCTGAAGCACTTCCAGTCATAGGTTTTAGCTAAAATTCTGGTCGAACCTTCCTCCCTACCAAAGTGAGACTCGACCTAGGTTTGGGCTGTTTCTGACCAGCCAATTTTGAGATATTAAAAATCTCTTGATTTTTGTCCTGTAGTGACTTTACGGAACAGGAACCAGAACCGATAGAGCTAATCTGTTCTCTTCTGTTTCTGTGGATGTTTATTCATGATTTTCGTAAACTCCAGCTTCTGGGTTCGAAACTCTGATTTACAAAGATCTGTTTTCTTCCTTAATTCTGATCTGTTGTTTTGCTGTCCTACCTTGGTTATTATTGGTTGTTCTTCTGATAAAAAAAATCTTGCAGTTGAAGGCCTGGTTAGTTTTTCTATCCTTGTCTGCATTATCCTGTTTTCCTGTTTTCCCACTGCAAGTCTGATTTCACTTTACTATTCCAATTCTGCTTTCCATTTATGATTTTTGGTTCTGATTTCTGACTGAATAGAAACTTAACTCCTTTAACTGAATTCTAATTTAGGTCCATAATTTGTCCATCGAATTCTGCAACTTCCAACTTTTTAACTCTTTTCACCTTTCTAACTCCTCCTGCCAAAGGTGCGATGGGTTTTGGTAGGGGTGTCAATCGGTTGGTTCGGTTTGGTTTCGGTTGGGTTGAATCGGTTTCGGTTTTGGTCTGGTTTGGTTTCGATTTATTTGGGTTTTTCAATATCGGGCTAATACCGGTTTAAATTGGTTTATAATTGTGCTTGAACCATAATGAAATCTTACATTCATAACTTATAGTTACAAGATTTGACCAAAAAAACACTTGAAATTTTTTATTAAATCATGGTTTATCGTTGTAAAGGAAAGATAACTAATATTGAAACCAGTGGATAAAAAATTACTAAAAAGATAACTAATATTGAAATCACAAAATGAACCCTAATATCCAATCGTTCATTTAATTATCCAACTAGTTTTATAGTGAGCAAGGAAATCAAGGGAAGCATTAATACAATTTACAAATCAATTTCTCTATTCATAACCTAATATTCAATGATTTGTAACAATTCCCCTTATAATAAAAAATTTTCTCACTAATATTGTAAAAAATGGATAGTCAATTCACCAATTTATAATCTTATAATCATTTATTTTTTTATCGGTTTCATTCAGTTTGGTTATTGGTCGGTTCAGTTTGGAACGGTTTTCAGCCAGTCCCAACATACCTCAGTCCAAAACCAATCCAATAAGGATTGGTTTTGTTCAGTTCGGGTTTTATTGGTCTATTTCGGTCGGTTTTATCGGTTTGGGCTTGGTTTTGGTGGCCTAACGAGATTAGCATAACTGGTCTTTTTCATATGAACGGGAAAGAAGAGACTGGGCTTAGGAGTACTAAAGAGCAAAAACCAAGCTGCGATAGAAGTTATGAGCTTGGCTTTATCCTATTTTTCTTCGGGTCGATTTGATCAGGAATCCTATTCCCAGTAGGATTACTCCATATATCTGAATCTGTTCATCAGATTTAGATCATCTTTTGCATACCTGTTATTTTGGCTGATTACAGAAATCTACCTTAATTTGTTTTGATTGAATTATTCAATTTTCTCTTAATCTGGTGCTTATTCCGACATCTATGATCCTGTTGCAAGCTAATCTTCTATTGGGTTTCACTGGTTCAGGATTAGCACCAAATTACTACCTGACTCTAAAATTTGGACCCAATTCAGACTGCCGTGTGGCATATATCAAGGTCATACATGAATGCCTTCCTAAGTGGGCTATCTAGGAGAATCATTGGTGTAATTTTCTTAGAATTTTATGCTCGTACATATTTATTTTTCTTATCTTGCATTACTTCTCAAAATATTCTCAACTTCATCATCTTAATTTATCCGATGGGAGCAAGAGTAACAATACAGTCTATAATGCTACAGCGGCTGGTATAAAATTAGTCTCTATAGAAAAGAGTGATAGAGCATGGACTGAGTATCATATCACTTCTGTAGATCTAAACTTCAGGCCTTCCATCTTTTAAAAAAGTCCCGCCTTGGATTAAAAGTATAAATCTTAAAATATTGAGCTGTGCATGTGGTAACTGTCCTCAAGGTTTATATGTTGACAAAATCAGATTTAGTAGTACTCTTTTGCAATTAGTTTGGATGGATTATACTCTAAACCCATTTGTCGACTTTTCTTTTTAATGGTAATCTTGCTGAAATATTTGATATCTAATTTGGTCAATTTGTTGAACCATTGTTCAAATGGTACGGTGGTTCAGCATGGCAAGAGTGTGGACTATCAATCTGTCATTATTGGTCAGAATCTAATGACACAGTGCCAATACATGTGGACCTGGGTATTATTTGAATTCCAGTTTTACAGTTGAGAATTCCAACTCTCCTGTACCTTTCTTTGTGATTTGCCACTTTTCCTTTTTAACTTCGTGCAGTATTTGTTACTATGGGCAGCATTCCCATGTCTGCATGATAGGCCCTGCTAGAATTCCCCCCCCCCCCTCTATGCATCACCTGGTTTCTGTCCTTTTATTTGAACAAAGTGACTGCTATGTTGTTACAACAGTTATTCTTTTTTTTTTGGGTAGAAGTTACAACCGTTATTCACAATCAGTTAACTGTGTTATCTTTATAATGGCAGAATACCAAAAGATAAAAGCTGCTGGTTCAATTTTAATCATTGGAGGGGGTCCCACTGGTGTTGAACTTGCTGCAGAGATTGCTGTTGATTTCCCTGGGAAGAAGGTTACTCTAGTTCAGAGAGGATCAAGGTTGCTAGAATTCGTTGGAGAAAAGGCTTCTACCAAGGCATTGGATTGGTTGACCTCGAAGAAGGTTGAAGTGATTCTGGGGCAGTCAGTCGACGTGAACTCTGTATCAGATGGAAATGGGACATATAAAACATCCAGTGGAGAAACTATAAAAGCTGATATCCACTTTGTTTGTGTTGGTAAACCAATAGGTTCTGCCTGGCTAAAGGAGACCATACTAAAGGATATGTTGGATATGCATGGGAGATTGAAGGTTGATGAGAACTTGAGGGTTAGAGGTTGGAAGAACGTCTTTGCCATTGGGGATATTACTGACATTCAGGTAATGTGTTAAATATAACTTGATTGACCACAAAAGGCATTGTAAATGCAAGCCAAGTCTTATTTTGGGCAGCCCTGGCACACAAATATGCATGAAACATTGTGCCTCTCGTGCTCAAAGTCCCAAACATGTAGCCTAGCTGGCCATCCTGCTGCGTATCAACCATGAGTGTCCAATTTGAAAAAATTGGTTCCTTTTTGGACTAGTCAATAATGTGTGTGTGTATATATATATATATATATATGGAAAAAGAACACTAACCTGCTGGCACTGGCGCATGTCAGCGCCCGGGCCAGCGTGAGGGAGCAGGGGAGCATCCTCAGCGCATGGTGGGGCAGGGGCAGCATGGTATTTCCATGGATGCTGTGTCTAGGCGTGGTGGAACGCAAGTGGGTAGCATTCTACATATATATATATATATATATATATAGGTATGGTGAATTATTACCAAACCGAAATAGAGGTTAAAAATGGCATAATTTTCTAGATACCTAAAGAACTGTCAAACTAATTTCTTGGTGTAGAGAATCTCCTAGACGTATTGCATTGTTTGTACCATATTGGATTAAAAAAATAATATATTACCACTTGGCTAACACAGGAGGTGCTCTCATGCTAGTGGGGCTATACAGTTTTTGTCCTCTAAATAAAGTTCAGGGGTTCAGCTTTGATCTGTGGTTGCAAAACCCTTTAATATTGTTCCAGAGAGATAATGGGCATATCACATAGACAGCAGATTGAGTCCCGTTGTTAAATGTGCATCATCTAGTGAATTGCTTGGGCCAAAATCCGCATGATCAAATGACTTTTAGCCATCCCATCTGTATCCATGGTGCTTAGAATTTCCTCCTCTCAAATTGTATATGGTAAATGTACATAGTTGCAATCATTGCATGGTGCTGATTCTTTGGCTAAGAAATCTTAAGCATGAACTGTTCAGGAGCATATCTCAATCCTTTTTCAAAAGACATATCCCATATATGTGGGCCCAGACCAGAAAAAATTAAAATTCTCATCTTTTTGTCAACTAAATGTAATATTATTTATGCTGTAGCATTTTCACATATTCTTCAGTAATTTTAATGCCTAATTATTTTTGTTCCTGGTGGAAATTAAAAATCACAGGAAATCAAACAAGGTTACATTGCACATAAGCATGCTTTAGTGACTGCCAGGAACTTGAAGCTTTTGATGAATGGAGAAAACGAAAGAAAGCTGGAAAAATACAAGACTGGTAGCCCACTTGCACTTGTTTCGCTAGGGAGGAAAGAAGGTGTGGCACAGCTCCCCTTCGTGACAATAAGTGGATGCGTTCCTGGATATATCAAATCCAGGGACCTGTTTGTTGGGAAGACAAGGAAGGAAATGGGCCTAGAATCATATCCTGTGGAGGATGAATGAGAGCTGAGTGAAAGTAATACTTCAGTAGCCATTTGCATAGGTAAGAATTAATGAAATATATTTTGGAATGTAAGACATATGCACTATTATAGTTCTATAAGTTGTTACTCATCTGTATAGAATAGGTTGTGATTTTCATGTGGTTTCATGGAGAGAATGTTGTTCAATGTAGAGATATTTGTCATGTTATAAACATAATGGTTGGCTTTTATAATTCAAAAACAAACTTTCAAGAAAAAGGAGTGGCACTGGTTTCTTTATTTTTCTGTTACTAAGAGAATTTTAGGATTAAGGACAGAGCACCTTCATGGATCCTCAATAGAGGATACACTCCTGACTCTGCCAAACCCATCTCAGTTGTCAAAATCTAATTTTTCTTTCTTTCTGTGTTTGCTGTAACTTGTTATTTCGTATGGATAGCTAGGAATTACTGTGCTAAACAAGGAAAATCGTTTAATCCCACATCTGTTGTTTCAAACATCAATAGAAGGGTCCAGATCTTAACCTTATTAACCTCTCAAGCCTTGATAATAATCTTTCTCGAATGGAAGTTCTTTCCATTGACCAGAATACCGAGGGTTGTTACCCAAGAACTCTTGTGTGATTGTTTGCGATGGGAGTTTTGATCTTAGCTGTTACAAAGCTGGTTGGGCTACTGTTACTTTTGAAGATGGCAAATGTGCATCTTTAAATTCTGGGTATGCAGGGAATAAACAGGAATCATAAGCCAGAAAAATGCTCAAAGGATTATACCAGGCAACGCGATTAGGAATCTTGGACGCCGCAATCTGGTCTGATTGTGAAAAGGTCGTTAGAATGCTGCAGCATCACCCCTGTTCTTGGAAATCTTTCCCTTTTTACCTGATATTAGGAACAATTTATCTCAATTTAAATGTTGTAAGATTGAGAAGAAAAATAGATGTATGATTTCGGTAGCTGATCAATTAGCTAGAAGGTTTGAACTGATAATATTTCGGGTTTGTGAACGATAATCTTGATCTGTCTCTGTTTTAACGAATTTTTATTTTCCATAAAAAAAAAAAAAAAATCAAGATTAGGGAGGCGATGATCAAATATGCATTAGCATTAATTTATGAAAATGCATGTCTAATTATTTTAATTGAGAATAATTGTGACAAGAAATATTTGTTCTCGGTTGGGGCATTTGTGTCACAAAAGAAGATTTAATATAGTAGGTTCTCTACAACCCTAGAATACAAAAATAATCATATGCCAGTGGAGGTGAACTAATAGAGAACCATCATATGCTACATGATACGTGTTACTAGTAGTTTCCTATTTTTATTCAATTAAGTTGGGGTCGTTAGGGAGTAGAACGAGATAAGAGTCCATGCAAGTTGTAAGTCCTATTCTTTAGGAAGGACCTGCTCTTTCGGAGTTGTAGTTGTGATTTTATTGTTTAAGAGTTGTTGCTATCAATTAGGAAGTGGAAAGCCGTCAATATAGAAGGCTCGTTCCCAATAGTGTAAGGACATCTGGACATTAATGAATTAAGTTGGAGGTTGGTTTTTCCCTCGAAGAAACCACTGCTTGTATCTCTCCTATCTTTCACAATAGGTAGGCGCAAGAACAAGGGCCGATCACGTGAGCTTACCCACTTGACTTGGGAGTCTATCCGAGGAAGTTTGAGTTCATCTGTAAGGATCACCTGATACCATGCTCCTGCTCATAACAGCTTGGTATCAGGGCCAGGCATGGCCGACACACGCTTGGATTGATTAGAGGCGGAGAAGGAGACCTTGGCAGCCACACAAGGTCAGAAGTTTGAGGAGTTGATGGAGTCGATGCAACAGATGTTCACGGCGGTCAACACAAAGCTGGATAATGTTGCTGCGAGCCGTGAAGTTAGCGAGAGATCTCACCACAATCATCCACGTGAAGGTGGTAGGACCTCCAATGGACTGTCCAACGGTTCCGGGGGGGAGGGGGCAGGGGCGCTGCTGCCCAAAGTAGTGAGCTGGATTTTCCCAAATACAATGGTGAGGAAGACCCTACCAGCTGGGTTTGTTGTGCTGATCAGTTTTTTGAATACCATCGAACGCCGGTGGAGGAACGTGTTCCATTAGCATCATGGAACCTCGAAGGTGATGCCCAATTATGGTACCAACTCCTCAAGGATGAATGCGAAAATGCCCCTTTCACTTGGCAGGAATTTAAGAAGGAAATCTTTGTAAAGTATGGCCCATCCCATTACCAGGATTATTTTGGTGAACTAACAAAATTAAGGCAAACTGGGACAATAAGAGAATACCAGAACTAGTTTTCCAAATTGTTGTTATGAGTAGAAAAACTATCATCGGAGCAGTAGGTGAGGTGTTTTACTAATGGGTTGAAAGAACATCTTAAAATTGATGTTCAAGCATGCAAGCCGACCACCTTGTCAGCAGCAATTGGACTTGCAAGGTTGTATGAATCTCGCAACCAAGCGAGCCAAACTATGTTTTCAGCACTACTTAAGAAGCGTGCCAATAGTCCATCAAACCCGAGTACAGGTATGCCGATCAAAAGACTCACTCCTGCGGAACTCAGTGAACGCCGAGCCAAAGGATTATGCTTCAATTGCAATGAAAAGTTTGGGCCCGGACATCGTTTTAAGAAGCTATTTCTTATTGAAGGGAGCTGGTCAGATGATGAAGAAGACTTGTCCGAATCCGACATGATTCCAAATGATGTCGAGCTACCAAAAATTTCCATTCTTGCTATATCCGGTGCCAAGAGTACACAAACCATGCGAGTGCAAGGAAAGTTGGGGCATCATCGGGTAATATTCTTAATCGATTCTGGTAGTACTCACAATTTTTTGAATGATAGAATTGCTAAAAGAGTGGGACTAATACTTAGCCATGAAGAAAATTTTGAAGTGGCTGTTGCCAATGAAGAAAAATTGCCTAGTCTTGGCCGGTGCAAGGGGGTAACTATGTGCCTCCAAGGAATCTTTGTTATAATAGACTTCTATATTTTGCCCTTAGAAGGATGTGATGCGGTGCTAGGTGCCCAATGGTTGAGTTCTCTGGGGACAATCGCATGCGATTTTTCTAAGTTACAAATGACCTTTTATGTGAAAGGTAAAGAGGCAGTGTTGAATGGGCTACAAATTCCCGTGGATAGGGTCGTGGATGAGTTGGAAATGAGCAAGGAAATTAAAAAGAAAAAAGAGGGGCTATTGTTACAAATATATTCATTATCTATGCAACCACCACCAAGTGTCCCATTCCTTGCCCACTACCAAACTGCTTCTAATGTAAACTTTAAGCCCATGTTGTAGAAATATGATGACTTATTTCAGGAACCAATGGATCTCCCACCTGTGAGATTTCAAGACCATCAAATTCCATTGAAGGATGGAAGTCAACAAGTGTCAGTACGATCGTATCGATATCCGTATTATTTAAAGACAGAGGTTGAGAACAAGGTAGCAGAGTTGCTAAATTCGGGAATGATTAGGCCGAGCAACAACCCTTACTCCTCTCCAGTTTTACTGGTGAAGAAACATGATGGATCATGGCGGGTGTGTGTCGATTATCAGGCTCTTAATCAAATTACAATTAAGGATAAGTTTCCAATACTGATTATTGACGAGCTACTGGATGAGTTGCATGGGGCATCTTTCTTCACCAAACTCGATTTGAGGTCGGGTTACCACCAAGTTCAAATGCGTCCAGAAGATGTACCAAAAATGGTGTTCTGAACTCACCATGGTCAGTTTGAATTTTTAGTGATGCCATTTGGTTTAACAAATGCCCCCTCCACTTTCCAATCATTGATGAACTCCATTTTCAAGGATTATATCCGTAAGTTTGTTTTAGTGTTTTTTGATGACATTTTAATTTATAGTAAAAATTGGAATGATCATCTTAAGATGCGGAAATTACATTTTCCATTTTGAGATCTCATCGGTTATTTATGAAAAGGGAAAAATGTAGTTCTGGTCAAAGGGAAGTGAATTATTTGGGACACGTCATCAATCAAGGAGTGGCCGTTGATCCTGAGAAGATCTCAGCTATGATGGACTGGCCAAAACCAAAAACTCTCAACGCGTTGCGAGAATTTTTGGGGTTGACTGGATATTAATGTAAGTTCATTCAGAACTATGGTAAGATTGCTGCCCCATTGACAAACATGCTTAAGAAGGACGGTTTTTCATGGTTTCCTCGGGCTAAAGATGCATTTGAGCAACTCAAGGCGGTGATGACTAAAGCTTCAGTACTTGCGTTACCAGACTTCTCCCAGCCATTTATCATAGAGTGTGATGCCCTAGGAGTGGGTGTCGGCGTTGTATTGATGCAGGCCAAGAGACCCGTCTCATTTTACAGTCAAGCACTCCAAGGGAAAAATTTGCTCTTATCAACTTACAAAAAAGAGATGTTGGCATTAATGCTTGCAATACAGAAATGGAGGCACTACCTTTTAGGCCGGCAATTCATTGTGAGGTCTGATCAAAGGAGTCTTAAATATTTATGGGAGCAAAAGATCACCACACCAACCCAACAAAGGTGGTTAATGAAACTCATGGGGTATGATTTCTTGATTAAGTATAAATCTGGTTATGAAAATTTAGGCTGATGCACTCTCTAGAAGAGATGAGAGAGGTGGCATTTTTGCTATATTTAGCCCTATTTGTAGAGCCTTACTCTTTAAATTCGATTTATTGATCGGTTGGTTTGGTTTGGTTTTGCAGGGTCTCAACCGGAATGGGTTGATATCGGTGCCTTGTGGTACATGATGGTAAGAGTGACGTCAAATGCGGGATGATTGGATGAGATTGTGCCAGTACCCGAGATGATCCACACACCTAAGTCGTGCCCTTGCACCTATCACAAGGCCATGTATGAGTAGGAAATGTACACTATCATATTAAATGATAGGAACTTGGTCCACAATGCATGGCGAGAGTGAAGTACATGTTAAGACTCCGTTTTTCTTCAAAATACAGCAAGATTGACTTGTTTTTCCGACTAGTGGGTGTCACTGGTAGGTGCGAGACCCACCAGTGTGACCCACCTAATGAGTTATTATGGACCCCAGCATGCCTGGATTGGATGAGCACGTGTGTCTCGACCTCCTCGTCGTAATGAGGTCTTGTATGCCCAATGATGTTTGCTACCTTGCCCAGAAATGAGGTTTAATGTGATTCAGTCCATAAATGGACAAAACCAAATGGATCATAGTAGATATTTATAACACTAGGGTATAAATAGCCTTATAGCACTCTCTCCCTCATTTATGGTTTTTAGCAAAGTGGGTGAGAGGAGTAAAGAAGAGGGAGAAAAGAGGAAGAAGGAGAGAAGGAAGGGGAAAGAGGCTCACCCCCTTGGATTCCGGAGCCGCACGTCGCCTTTCTGGCACAGAAAAAGTGTCCGGTGACTGGAGATATTCATTTTGAGGTAACAACATGAACCTTGAGATTTGATGAAACCCTCTTTGTATATGTTTGAACCTAGAGGATAATGAAGCCATTGTGTGATTTCTTTGAAGTATTTGAGGAGAGAAACAAAGATTTGGTGATCATTGAAGTGGCATTTGAGTTTGGGTAGAAGATTCCAAGATTTGGGGTTTTCTAAGTAAAGGTATGATTTCTTCCCCCAAATCTTATTGTTGTCTTAGATCCATGGTACAATCAAGTAGATGAAACTTAGAATGTGTGGGAAATGATGTGGGAATCACCCTATTGGGGTTCCAAGAGTTGGATGGAAGAAAGAAGGAAAATAGCAAAATTCGAGAGAATCGGAGGTGCTTGACCCGCCGGTGTGACCTACTAGTCATTTCTGTACCTCTGGTTCTACCGGCGGGCAAGACTGCTGGGTTCTTGATCTGCCTGTATGACCTCCCGGTCTGGGAAAACTGCATAGGTAGGTTCCCCTACCCACCTGTATGACCCACCTGTAGCCCAAATGAACTCCGATTGAACTCAAACTCATCGACAACCTTCTTCACACTATTATACGCTTCATGTCTATATCCTATGTCGATTATAATCTCGATTTGGACGTATTTCTAAACCCTTTATTTGTGCCAGGTTTCAAGAAACTCATATTCTCACTCCGGATCTTACTTGTACTGTGAGTGTTGATTCTTCCACAAGAATAGGTAAGTGGGAGAGGACTTTGATTCTTAATTTTTAGAGTGTTTTTGGCATCTTTTGCATTCATGGACTATATTGACATATAGATTGCCATGCTAATGCATATGATTGATGAATGAGTGATGCATTAGAATTGAACATATATATCTTAAATTCTATATGCATTGTTATATGTTGAAATCTTGAGAATGGAATATCATGTGATGTTTATAATGTCGGCTTGCTGAACATGTGTGGGATTTCTAGATTAGATGTTGTAGTCGGCTTGAAAATAAATATATTGGTTCATCGTGGAGTGGGACATGGAAGAACTATGCGGTTGTACTATCTTATGTAGGAGCATGTGGTTAAGATTTCATATTCCCTCATGCTATGACCATTCCCAACAGGAGTTTATGTATTGGGATATAGGAGTTTATGTATTGGGTTATCACTAGGGGAAGCATCGATCGAGGACTGCCGAGGTGGTTAGAAGTACACCTGACTGGTCAGTAGGACAGTTAGAAACCTTGGTGATATATTCAGAGGGCCAATCGCACTGCTTTTAATTTTTACTGTGGTTCGGCCACGATTTGCTTTTCTACTGTGGTTCAGCCACGATTTACTTTTCTGAGTGCTCACGGTGGCCTTCTCTGATAACCCTATGGGCGTATCAGGGAATGGAGAACGCGTCTCGGACCTAGGGCATACATGCACTGTGGTTATAAATAGCATATTACCTATGACCTAAAATTATTGTTTGGGTGGAATATGACTAAAATGAATCTCATACATATAGTATCATTTGCTTTGCATTTTCGTGTGTGCGTCTTTCTTTCCATTTACTGAGCTTGTGAGCTCACCCCTCATGTACACACATTTTTAAATGATTTTGTAGGATATTCTGTAGAGGAGCCTGTGCCGAGTTCCACTGACGAAACCTTAGTGGGGGATTTGTGGGTCTATGAAGAACTTGAACATGGAGAAGGCTGCCCGTGTGAGGGTTGTGTTGTAGGGTAATAGTGACGGATTCTATTGACTATACTCTTTTTTTATTCTTTCAGTATATTTCATTTTTTGTGTTCTTGATATTTAAATTGCTATTTCTTATGTAAATATCATGCCTACGGGCCCACATATAATTATACTATGTATAACAATTTGGGCATCAAGAGTTTATGGGGAATTGCAGGTAATCATTTATGATAAGACTTTTACTGTATTATATTATTATATTCCATTGATCACATGTGGCTTGCTGTGCTATGGTTACTGTATCAGATAATCCTGGTGGTTTTGGGTTACCCAGAGGGAACCTAGTCACAGGTCCGGTTCTAAGTGAACGGGACGTGACAACGGTGGCATCAGAGCGCGATGCTCTAATCACATATAGCTCGCAAGACTGAGTTCTTAGAAACCCAAATTTAGACAAGGGGTTGGGGAAAAATATAAAAGACTTCTAATAAAATTAAAAGTACATAAAACTTAAAAATTTTGCCATGATGTATTTGTAAGTTGAGAGTACCAAAAATTTCACACAAGAAACAAGATGACATAATCACATAAAATTTGTCTATACACAAGAGGAGAATTCACAACATAAACACATCTAGAAATTTCTCTACACACTGGGGAACTGTTCCAATAATTTTAGACAAGAAAATATAATAGAAAAAAGAAAAAGAAAAACAACAGAGTTCCTAAAATTACAACCCATATGATAGAAAAGAAAAGAAAGAAAAACAACAATAGTATCACTAGTCCTCATCGTCAATGTCATCCAAGTCGATGACCTCCTCTACTTGTTCTCTTGAGTTAATACCCAAGTGGTGATCATAGTAGTCGAATCGACGGTTAACCAAGTCCACGCCATCCTGTAAATGTCTGAGACACATCGCCATGTCCCTAGAGGCTAAGTCCAAGGCATGGTCTACGTCGTCGATGTCTATGATCATGCTCGTCCGAGTTTCTTTCTTCTCTGCCTGCCCTGTCAGGAGCTTTTCCTAACCCTCCTAAGCACCTTTAAATTGGCCATCATACCTTGGAAATCAAACCCTATGCCTTGAGATGGTGGAACTGATCTGAGGGGGAAAAACCCAACGAATACAATGCCAATGATTGAAATGGAGCTACATGTGAATGGAAAGTGGCGAAAACCATATGTGGATAAATGAACATCATAGAGAATTCAATGCTTGATGCAACACATTAATAAAGACAAGTATGGGAGCTTTTATATTGAGGTATAGAAATATGAATTGGCCAAAATTAGCAACAATACAAACAATTGACAGATTTTTCAGAAGAGTAAATGGGGAAATTTCATAAAGTATTGCATAACTTAGTATTTCCAAATCATTTTGGAATGATAACAATCATATCTGAGGAAAGGAGTCAATTTTATGAGCATGTGAATATTATGGTATATTGAGGTTGAAATGAGTGAAAGCACCAAATTTCCAAGAGCATTAACCTAGAAAATGGGGAAGATCCATGCCAAAGTAAGAAAAGTGGTGCATATGTACAATTTAGCATTCCTACCACTAATGTGTAACCAATTATGAATGTATAGACTCATTTAATCCTATATTGTGCAAGAATGAAAAGAGAAAAAAGGAACAAAACCCTAAACAGCAAGAACTTTGAGGAATAGGGTTATCAATTTATGGAAATGACCAAATATAAATGATTAAAAGAAAGAATCATGAAGGAACACCATATCCACACATTGCATTCAAACTGGTTGGAAGAAATCAAAAGAAAATAGAGTTTTGAGGCTATTGAACAAATACAATCGAATCCCTAAAGAGAAAGGGGTGAAATCCTACTTACTTAAGATGATGGAGAATGTATATGAAGGCTTGGAGTTCAAGTAGGGGCGTGAGTAGGGCTTGCAAAGGCCTCCTTGAATCTTCTCTAAGTGCCTTGGACAATTTGGAGAAGAGAGAAAGATGAGAGAAATGAAGATTTTTTGAAAATAAGAGTTTTCTGTTTTAAAAACAGAACTCGCGACAAGACCAGTGGGTAGCCACCAACGAGTCATAAAAATGACCCACCCAACAGTACAACCAGCAAGTGTGGGTTTTTAAGCCGTAAATTCCTAAATCTTTTGGGATTTTATTTTTAAGCCTTGTAGACCCCAATTTTATGAGGATTATAAACTAATGCGTAATGAATTTTCATGCATGCTCATGTGGGTTAATTGTGATACAATGTAGAACTTAATGTTTGGGAATGCGTGCTATGATGATGAAATGCACTATGATTGTGTGATGGGAGGCATAATATGATTTGATTTTGTGCTTACATGAAGTGAATGCGACACTTAATTGTACCAAATCTTGATTCAATCCAGGTACAAAGCATCATGGTACGTACTAGATCCGACAGTAATGCAAGAGGGGCCCCACGTGGTTCCCGTCCTATTGGACGACCACCTAACCCTCGGGAACCTCGACCACGGGTGAGTCCTAGACAAGAAAATATAATTGAGGGCTCATCTACGCCTGAAATTTTGGATCTTTCTCCTATTGTTACTCCCAATGATGTTGCAACTCTTATCTAACAGTCACAACAGGCTTTCTAGCAACAACTACTCCAACAACAGCAAACTTTTATGAATGCTGTACAACAACAGTTGCACCCTATGTATATGGGTCAGCATCATCGTGGGGTACCTTTCTCACAAGATCCTCTTATTGTACCCGGTGTTGGAGTTCAGTCAGAGGTGCTTCTCCTTGAGCACCACCTGTTGAGACACAAGAGAGTGCATTACCTATGGTACCACCACAAGATCAATCTAGAGGTACTCCACCTAGGGTTACTCCTCGGTTTCCTCCTTATGGCACTCTTCCATATATGGTGCCTCACCCATACTAGTATTATCTGGTATATCCTCCATACTATCCACCTACTGCCACTACTACAGGGCAAGTGGAATCATTTAAGCGGCACTTGCCACCTATCTTCACCAAGGTGGGGAGTGATCCATTAGAGCCGGACCGATGGATCCAATAATTGGAAAAGATATTCGAGGTCATGGAATGTACAGAACCTCATAAACTCATCTGTGCTGGGTTACAGTTAAGAAATGAAGCCGATTTATGGTGG
Source organism: Macadamia integrifolia (assembly GCF_013358625.1). NCBI lineage: Eukaryota > Viridiplantae > Streptophyta > Magnoliopsida > Proteales > Proteaceae > Macadamia > Macadamia integrifolia. The sequence goes on from NC_056568.1 coordinate 25,366,008, forward strand.
AAGGCTTCTAAGCCTATCTTGTTGGCAACCCATCTGGAACCCACATGGGAACAGTTCAAGAAAATGTTCCTATTGAATTATTACCCCTCAAGCTTTAAAGATCACAAAGAGACTAAGTTCTCAGCTTTGACTCAGGAAAATAAGTCTATCCTTGAGTACCAACAGCAGTTTGAGGAATTATTCTACTTTGCCCTTCCACACATGACAACAACAAAGGAAAAAGCAAAGAAATTTCTCAAAGGGCTAAAAGTATATATTGGCACAATTTTGGGGTCTATGGACTTGAGTGATTTTGCTTAAATTGTACAGAAGGCTAAGATTATAGAAGACAAGCAAAAGGGAGAGTCTTCTACTACACCTGGACTTTGGAAGAGGTCTAACCCCTATGTAGATTCGGACAACCCAAACAAGAGTTTCTTTGGCTCGTATAATTATAGACTATAATATCAGCAACCCTATAGATCATCGGGTTACATGCCCATACCAGCCAATAGATCGGGTACTACCTCTTTTCATCTGAACACTAGCACGGTGCCTACGGCTTCACAGCCACCTCGTCTCCCCACTACTCAGGGTCAAATACAGAGGGCACCCGTACCAGTGCTAGTCTCTCAGAACAGGTGCTATATTTGCCATTCACTTGGGCATTTTGCAAAAGATTGCCCATACAAGCCAGCTATGGTGCAGAGTTAGCCTCCTATTCCTAGACCCGCCTTGACTCAAGGTAGCCCAGCTCAAGAGAGAATGTATGCATTATCAGTTGAAGAAGTTGAGGCAAGCCCCAATGTTGTAGCAGATACCCTACATATCTCGGGTAAACCAGCTTATGTATTTTTTTATTTTAGTGCCTCACATTCTTTTATATCTAAAAGATTTGCTAGTAAGATTGATGTGACACCCAGGACTTTAGAAAGTAAATTGATTATTAGTACACCTACAGGCAAGGTAACACAGTTAAAAGAAGTATGCGGGCCATGTTCCATCGAAATAGGTGGGAAGAAGCTGGATGCCCAACTTATCAAATTTAATATGCAGAATTTTGATGTTATATTGGGCATGGATTGGTTATCAACTCATCAGAAAAATGTCATGTGTGCTGAAAAGCAAATTAAAGTGGTGAGTGATGATGGCGAAGAGCTTGTGTATCAAGCGGGTAAGAAAAAATGACCTAGAAAGATTCTTATCTTTACATTATAGGCGGTAAAGTTATTAGAAGACGGATGTCTAGGTTACCTAGCTTCAGTACAAGATGTAGAAGCAAAGTCACACCATTAGAAGAATTAAATGTAGTTAGGGAGTTTCTTGACGTCTTTCCAGATGATCTAACACAACTTCCACTTGACAGGGAGTTAGAGTTTGCCATTGATTTGATATCCAAAACGACACCAGTGTCTAAAGCTCCGTACAGAATGGCACCACCCGAATTAAAGGAGTTACAAACTTAGTTGCAGGAATTGTTAGAGAAAGGGTTTATACACCCAAGTGTTTCTCCTTGGTGTGCCCTTGTTTTGTTTGCCAAAAAGAAGGATGGGAGTTTGCATATGTCCATCGATTACTGGAAATTGAATAAGTTGACCATCAAGAATCAGTATCGCTACAGCATATAGATGATTTTTTCAATCAGTTGCAAGGCGTTAAAGTATTGTCGAAGATTGATCTTAGGTCTGGTTACTACCAGCTCAAGATAAAGCAGTCATATACCCAAAAAGGTTTTTAGGACCCGATATGGTCATTATGAATTCCTAGTGTTGTCTTTTGGCTTAACCATGCACTAGTAGCTTTTATGGATCTAATGAATCGAGTATTTTGTGATGTTCTTGATAAATGGGTCATCATTTTCATCGATGACATCTTGATATACTTGAAAACAGAAGAACATCATGCACAACACTTGCGAATGGTACTTCAAAGATTGAGAGAACAACAATTATATGCAAAATTCAGCAAGTGTGAATTTTGGTTGAAACAAGTTGGATTCCGAGGGCACATAGTGTCTAAGAATAGGATTGAAGTTGACTCGAGGAAGGTAAAAACAGTTATAGAGTGGGAAGCTCCCAAGAATGCCACCGAAATCAGAAGTTTCTTGGGATTAGCAGGCTACTATTGGCGGTTTATTAAGAATTTTTCCAGAATCGCCACCACAATGACCAAGTCGACCAGAAAAGGGGTGAAATTTGAATGGTCAAAGAAGTGTGAAGACAGTATTCAAGAACTAAAGAAAAGATTGGTGTCAGCCCCAGTGCTGACTATATCAGAAGGTACTGGTGGGATGACAGTCTACACGGATGCCTCCAAAATTGGGTTAGGTTGCATTCTTATGCAACACAGCAAGGTAGTGGCCTATGCTTCTAGACAGTTGAAAGAATATGAGAAGAATTATCCCACTCATGATCTAGAGTTAGCGGCAGTTATCTTTGCCTTGAACATTTGGCGCCATTATTTGTATGGGAAAAAGTGCGAGGTATTCAGTGATCATAAAAGTCTCAAGTACTTCTTCACCCAGAGAGATCTGAACATGAGACAGAGAAGATGGCTAGAACTCATGAAAGATTATGAACTGTGATATACAGTACCATCCATGTAAGGCTAATGTAGTGGCTGATACACTGAGCCAGAAAGCTCAAACTGAATCATTGGCTTATTTGGCCATTAGCCCCCAGCTTAAGCAAGAAGCCATGTTGATAGATGAAATCATTTTGAATGAAGGATCTACCTTAGAGCTTGATCAACAGTCTAAGGATATTAAACAGTTAACTATATCTCTGGTGACCCTACAGGTACAACCATCCATTAGGTATAAGATAATCATGAAACAACCCATGGATCCTGACTTGCAGAAAATCAGAGTTAAAATCCAAGAGCAAAAGATGGATGATCTTGATTTCACAATAGTCGATGACAGAGCACTATTGTTTCAAGGCAGATTGTATGTACCCAATGACATAGGGATCCAAGACAAGATAATTAAGGAAGCACATAGTTCTGAGTACTCACTTCACCCCGGAAGCACTAAAATGTATAAAGATCTTAAGCAAAGTTATTGGTGGCCAGGGATGAAGATCACAGTAGCTTTATATGTTGCACAGTGTTTTACATGTCAGAAAGTCAAGACAGAACGGCACCGACCATATGGCACTTTTCAGCCACTCTCAGTACCGGAGTGGAAATGAGACATGATTACAATGGACTTTGTCACCAGGCTACCCCGTTCACCCAAGGAAATGGATACAATTTGGGTGATAGTTGAAAGACTTACTAAAACTGCTCATTTTATTCTAATCAAGACTACCTACTCCATGTACAAGCTAGCATAACTTTACATGGAAAATATTGTTTGCTTACATAGAGTACCAATGAGTATTGTGTCAGACAGGGATCCAACGTTCACATATAAATTCTGGAAGAGCCTCTAGTATGCTATGGGAATATAGGTGAATCTAAGCACTGTCTTTCATCCACAAACTGACGGGCAATATGAATGGACCATATAAATATTAGAAGATATGCTCGGAGCATGTGCAATAGAAATGTATGGCAGTTGGGAAGAAAACATACCCCTCATGGAGTTTGCATATAATAATAGTTATCAAGCCATGATTGGAATGGCTCCATATGATGCATTGTATGGTAGAAGGTGCAGAACTCCCTTATATTGGGATGATGTAGGAGAACGGTGAATGCTTGGGCCGAAAATGATACAGATGACTTGCGATAAAATTGATGTTATTCGCAAGAAAATCAAGGTGGCCCAATCTCGACAAAGAGCTATGCGGACAACCGCAGAAAAGATATTGAATTCCAGGAAGGGGAGAAAGTTTTTTTGAAAATCTCTCCCACCAAGGGCTTACACAGTACCACCAAGATATGTTGGCCCGACGGGTGCCTGACCCACCGGTGTGACCTACTAGTCATTCCTACACCTTTGGTTCTATCAGTGGGTAAGACCGACGGGTTCCTGATCCACCTGTATGAGCCGCCTATCTGGGTAGACTGCACAGGTGGGTTCCTATACCCACCTATAGCCCAAATGAGCTCCGATTGAACTCAAACTAGTCGACAACCTTCTTCACACTATTATACGTTTCATGTTTATATCCTATGTTGATTATAATCTTGATTTGGACATATTTCTAAACCCTTTATTTGTGCTAGGTTTCAAGAAACTCATATTCTCACTTCAGATCTTACTTGTACTGTGAGTGTTGATTCTTCCACAAGAATAGGTAAGTGGGGAGAGGACTTTGATTCTTAATTTTTAGAGTGTTTTTGGCATCCTTTGCATTCATGGACTATATTGACATACCAATTGCCATGCTGATGCATATGATTGATGAATGAGTGATGCATTAGAACTAAACATGTATATCTTAAATTCTATATGCATTGTTATATGTTGAAATCTTGAGAATGGAATATCATGTGATGTTTATGATGCCGGCTTGCCGAATATGTGTGGAATTTCTAAATTAGATGCCGTAGTCGGCTTGGAAACAAATGAATTAGTTCACCGTGGAATGGGACACGGAAGAACTATGCAGTTGTACTATCTCATGTAGGAGCATGTGGTTAAGATTTCATATTCCCTCGTGCCATGACCCTTCTTAACAGGGGTTTACGTGTTGGGTTATCACTGGGGGGAAGCGTCAGTCACAGATTGCCGTGGTGGTTAGAAGTACATCTGGCTGATCATTAGGATAGTTAAAAACTTTGATGATATATTCATAGGGCCAATCATACTGCTTTTAATTTTTACTGTGGTTCGGACACGATATATATTTTTGCTGTGGTTTGGCCACAATTTACTTTTTTGAGTGCTCACAGTGGATCTTCTCCGATAACCATATGGGCGTATCATAGGATAGAGAATGCGTCTCAGACCTGGGGCATACGTGCACTGTGTTTGTGAGTAGCACGTTACCTATGACCTAGAATGATTGTTTAGGTGGAATCAGACTAAAATGAATCTCATGCATATAGTATCATTTGCTTTGCATTTGCTTGTGTGCGTCTTTCTTTTCGTTTATTGAGCTAGTGAGCTCACCCCTCGTGTACACACCTTTTTAGATGATTTTGTAGGATATTCTGTAGAGGAGCCCGTTCCGGGTCCCATTGATGATTGGTGGGTCCCTGAAGAACTTGAACACGGTGAAGGCTTCCCGTGTGAGGGTTGTGTTGCAGGGCAACAGTGACAGATTCTATTGGCTGTGCTCCTTTTTTATTCTTTTGGTATATTTACTTTTTTGTGCTCTCGATATTTAAATTGCTATTTCTTGTGTAAATATCATGTCTACGGGCCCACATGTAATTATACTATATATAACAATTTGAGTATCAAGACTATATGGGGAATTACAGGTAATCATTTATGACAAGACTTTCGCTATATTATATTATTATATTCCATTGATCACGTGTGGCTTGCTGTGCTGTGATTACTGTATGAGATGATCCTGGTGGTTTTGGGTTACCCAAAGGGAACCCAGTCACCGGTCTGATTCTAAGTGAATGGGGCATGACACCATTCCTAGGTGGCTGGAGCCAATTTAAGAAGTCAACCATAATCCTAGTTTGGAAAAGTTGGCTGAACAGGTTCAACATGGAGAAGCCGTGGGCCTTTGGAGCTACAATGAAGTTATCCTATTTTTCAAAAATAGAATATACTTAATGCCAGATTCACCATTGGTTGCTACCATTGTTAAAGAGATCCATTCGGGTACGTATGAGGGTTATCACAAAACTCTCCACCGTATCAGGTCAATTTTTTATTGGGCTGGGATGAGAAGAACCATTAAGGATAACATTGAACAATGTGACATTTGTCAGCGGCATAAATGGAAAAACACCTCAATATCTAGTCTTCTTCAGCCTCTTCCAATTCCCATGCAGGTGTGGATAGATTTATCAATGGATTTAATAGATGGGCTTCCAAAGTCCAAAGGAAAATCCACAATACTTGTAGTGGTTGATCGGCTTTCAAAATTTTCACACTTTATTCCCGTATCTCATCCCTACAATTCTACATCAGTGGCTCATATTTTTTTTGCCAATATCTTTAAATTATATGGCATGCCAAAATCCATAGTTTGTGGCCGGGATCCGGTGTTCACAAGTGCCTTTTGGAAGGAATTATTTCATTTGCATGGCACCGATTTCAACTTCTTTTCGGCTTACCACCCTCAAACCGATGGCCAAACAGAGGTGGTGAATCGAACAATTGAGATGTATTTACGGTGTTTCATTGGTGATAAGTCTGCAGATTGGGTCCGTTGGATAGCATGGGCTGAACACTGTTATAACACAAGCATCCACACCTCTACAAAGAAGACACCATTTGAGATCGTTTATGGGCAGCCTCCACCCACCTTACTGTCCTTTGTTCCTAGTGCAACACAAGTGGAGGCGGTCGATAAAGAGCTTTCTGATTGTGATCAAATCCTTAAGGAGTTAAAGACTCAACTACAAGTGGTGCAAAACCATATGAAAAAGTTTTATGATGTGCACCAAGTGGATAAGAGCTTTGAGGTAGGTGATTGGGTCTACTTAAGGTTGCAGCCGTATCGACAAGTGTCAATATCTCTTAGAAGATATTTGAAGTTATCTCCTAGGTATTATGGACTGTATGAGATTATTCAAATGGTGGGACCCGTGGCGTATAAACTCGGTTTACCTAATGACTTAAGGATCCATCTGGTGTTCCACGTATCTTGTTTAAAGGAGAGGGTGGGAAACAACGTGCAAGTGCAACATGAGCTTCCTAATTTGCAAGAAATTGAAGACACTATCATTGTTCAACCACAAGATGTGCTGGATCATCGTACCCAAAATAGGCGTAAGGAGGTTCTGGTGCATTGGAGAGGACTTCCTCCTTTGGATGCTACTTGAGAGGATGCGCATCAGATGAAGATTCGATTTCCAGAGATAACCCTTGAGGACGAGGGTGTTGTTTGGGGGGGAAGGGATGTTACGTGTTACGTGTTACGTGTTACTAGTATTTTCCTATTTTTATTCAATTAAGTTGGCGTGGTTCGAGAGTAGAATGAGATAAGAGTCCACGTAAGTTGTGAGTCCTATTCTTTAGGAAGGACCTGGTCTTTAGGCGTTGCAGTTCTGATTTTATTGTTTAAGAGTTGTTGCTATCAATTAGGAAGTGGGTAGTCGACCGTTGTACAAGTCAATATATAAGGCTTGTTGCCAATAATGTAAGGACATCTGGACATTAATGAATTAAGTTGGAGGTTGGTTTTTCCCTCGAAGAAACCACTGCTTGTATCTCTCCTATCTTTCACAATAGGTAGGCACAAGAACAAGGACCGATCACGTGAGCTTACCCACTTGACTCAGGAGTCTATCCGAGGAAGTTTGAGTTCATCCGTAAGGGTCACCCGATCCCACGCTCGTGATCATCACATCATACCCCAATTTTTGCTTAAAATAAATAAAAGCACATTATTTTGGTGGCTTTAATGATTACAGACCACCTTGGTTGAGGCTATTTAAAAGGGCTGGAAATTTCCAAACTAAAATTCTTCACAATACTGTCATAGTATAAATTCAGAAAATCCTCCCTGTGCATCAAAAGTTGAACTAAGTTCCTTGGAAGTTTTATCTGATTTGGTATTTAATAGTTACCTATCTTGTGCATATGAAATGTGGAACACAATACAGGGAATAAGGTAAAAGTGTAAATGGTAATGTCTATACTGTTTATATGTTGCTGAATTTTGTTGATCTCTTTGTGGAAAGCTTGAGATCCTCGTACATCCATCTTACTGCTCCAGTTATTTAGTTGGGATAAATTTGAGTTGAGTTTCAACAATTACACATTGCCATAGTCATAGCTGAATTCCTTGTTTTCCTGTTTGTGAATATCATGAATAGACATGGATTGATACAACAACAATAACAACATTCAAAACCTTATCCCAACCTAATGGGGTTTGCTATATCGAGATTTCAAGTCAAGACGAGCACAAGGATCCATATAAAAGGATTAATGGATTATGACTAATTATAATAAGTATTAACTTTCAACCTGTTGCACCCGCATTCTGTCTGATATAATGAATATACAAATTCAATCGATAATGTGGGAAGAAGGTAGAAGATACAAACTAGAAAATATTTTTATGCTGAAGCTTTGTTGTACTCTTTTTTTAAAATTATATTATGATAAAACAAAATCCTTATTGCTGCTCAGGATATGGTTCTCTCACATCTTTGAAAGATGCAAAACTTGAAGGAACTTTTACCACCCAGTGCTTATTATTTAATTTACGTATATATATATATATATATATATTTGTTTTTTTAATAGAAGAACATTAATTGTATGCACAATGCTAATCAAATACGTAGCACTCAGTTCCCTGCTTAATAAGCAATAGAGTACTGACATGGTCATATTTATTTATTAATTGGCTATTTTTCACAATATCTGCACACAATGTGTTTTTTGCTTAGATTGCTTTGATATGATTATACTTGCAATATTTTTTTTTTTTTTGAGGAATTTTATAAAATTAATTAATCAAGGATGTGCCATGTATTCTTTATGACCATACAGAAATTTAACAAAACCCCGTATATATTGTATCAGTAACATGACTCTATAAGCTCTATACCAAAATTTGTTAATAGATGTTGGACCGAGTTTTCTTAAGTCACGGTGAAGGGGAATCCCTTGATTGCGGCTTTCGGATGGGCGGGAGAGGGTATTGCATGCATAATAGCGAGAGGGTATTATTGACTTTGTACAATAGAGGTGTTTTAGGACCCTAGGATGGTGGCTGAACTCTTCCCGTGTGGTGAAGAGAAACTTTTTTTTTTTTACAAAGTTCTAATTTCCACTCTAGCTTATCATAGTTGATCTCTCATATCTTTTTAGTCTATGGGCTCTTTGTACAAATTCAATTTGAGTGGACAGAAAAGATTTCTCGGACCAAATCTTTGTTTTGAAACTAAAAAAATACCGATAATGATAGTATTGAGTTTTCCTGTGCCCCAAGTGAATGGGAATCCACTCACCGCGGGGGCTTGAGATGTGTACAAGGAATTATTAGGAGGGTATTTTAGGAACATACTAAAATTTTATGGGCTTTGTGAACCCTAGGATGGTGAATGAACCGTCCTTTATGGGTGAAGAAAAATTCTCATCATTCCCTATTAAAAGCCTTTCTTTTTTGCTTATCTAAAAGGCAATGTGTTCCTACCTTTTCTAGGTTAACATGCAGTTCAGTTTGGCCAAAGGATCTTGTGTAAGAATTTAAGTTGAGATAGACCAGTTTTCAAACATGTATCCTATTATAATTTCATTGTTGCCTTAAAAAACATAACATGTATCTTATTAGCTTTGTTGCTTTAATCCATGGATGGATATTTTTACGTAAGGGCAAAAGAATCGCATGATGCTCGTGAACAAATGAATCCACAAGCCAAGACACAAAAATAGTAGGATCCACATGCTTTCTCACTCTAAAACCCCTATTTATGGGTTCGTCACCGCCTCTCCCCTTGGTCGCAATCTACATATAGGCATTGTAGAAAAAATTCCAAGATTTAAAATAATCAGGTCCTAACCCGAAAACATTGGACTTGGATTGTTCCCCCCCCCCGCCCACCACGCCCAAAAAAAAAAAAATTAATTTGGATCTTACGATTATAAAACATAAATAAAAAAAAAAACATTTTTTTCTTTTATGAGAATATGAATAAAATAAAATTTATTATATGTGTTACTTAGGGGTACTAAACAGTGTGGTTTCATTTTAAATGGTTTTATTTGATTCGATTAGACTATAGTAGGTAGAAATCAAACTGAATTGTTCATTAAACTGTTCAAGTTTGTGAAACCAAAATCATTTATTTAACAGTTTATGTTTTCCTGGTCTATAACCGGTTTCAATTTTACGTTTTTTAATTGTTTTGATTCACTATTGTTATCGATTTGAGGTGATATGTTCAAAAATGGTTTTGGTCTTGGTTTTGTTACCGATTTGAGATAATAAGTTCATAAATGGTCCTCAAACAATTTGTTATCGGTACTTAAATGGTTTTGGTCTCAGTTTTGTGATTTTGGAACTTTGAGAGATGAGACGTAGACAGAAGGAAGAAACGGTCCTTAAATGATTTGGTTTATATTTGGTTTTGTTGTTCTTACCTGACTTGAAACTATTGGTTTGACAATTTAAACTTAGAACTAAAACATTTAATAAACGATTTCATTTTTTAAAATAAAAATCGATCATTTATTAAACATTTTACCTTTGAATTGTTCTAGTCGAACTGAGATTCTGAGCAAACGGTTTTGGTTTGACTTTGACAACCACTAATACTTAATATTATTAAAAAAAAAAAGTGTGACTCAGCACCAAACACATAATGGAAATGATCGCCTCAACCCTTATGGAAGGTGAAAATCCTGTTCTTATTGATGCTTTTATGTATTCTTCCATTGGCCCCCAATGTTACACTTACTTTTAGGAACCCTCTTCCAAAATAATTATGTGAAAATTTATTACAATAAAATGGATTATGCATCATTTCATAGATATCAATATCCTAATAACAAAACACCCCCCCTAAAAAAAGAAAAAAAAAAGGTTGTCCAATTATCATGTGAATACTAGAAATTTGTGTGATATGTATTCAAAATTAAATTAAGTTCTACCAAAAATATATATAGATATATATTAAATTAAGTAGATCAAATTCCATTTTTTATGATCATCCATTTTCATAACTCAATGGCCCAAGCCATTCCAAACCCACATTGACCATGTTGGTTAAGTGTACAGACGTGCAGTAAGTAACTAGAGTAAAAAAACAAACAGGGCTATTTTTGTAAAATCGTATGGTAAAGGTTGAAACTGGAATCATGAGTGGAGCAACTCCACGTCCCATCCATCAACATCATGAGATGATGGCATGGCGAAAATCATCACAACCGTCATCAACATCATATCATATATATATGGTGATCACATCACCATAATCGTCAACTACTACAATCTGCAACAACCGCTAGGAATCATAAAGTTGATGAGGTAGATAAGGAATGGAGGACATTTTCGGTCATTTGACTCTGAGAGAAAGAAAGAAAGAGAGATTAGGGAAGAAGGGCATTTTTATCATTTCGAACTCCAAGAGAGAGGTTCATAAGGGATGAGGGGCATTCTCATCATTTCAAACTTCGAGAGAGGGGGTGGAGGGATAGATAAGGGATGAAAGGCATTTTCGTCATTTCAGAATCCAAGAGAGGTTGATAAGGATGAAGGGCATTTTGTCATTTCAGATTCCAAGAGAGAGGTGTATAAGGGATGGAGGGCATTATCGTCATTCGGACTCATAGAGAGAGAGAGAGAGAGAGAGAGAGAGAGAGAGGCCAAAGCCAAGCAAGCAAAAATAACCGAAAAGAGGACGGGGGAATATAATAGTTTGTTTGGGGAGACCCTAGGCCCCACTTAGCTATATAGGTGCCTTTTTGACTTTTTATTTTGGCCATTTTGACGTCCCGTCGCTGTGGAGGGGAGAGAGAGAAAAAGCGCACTGTATGACGTCACGTCATCTGATCTCCACACACAGAGATTGCATTTGCAGCGAGAGGACGACGATGGCAGAGCCAGTAGGGAAGAAGACAGAGGGATACGGAGGAGGAGGAGGAGATCATGGTCGTCATCATTACCAGGTGATTCCATTTCCGGCTACATAGCAGGAGCTACGTAATTCATTGTGTCAGTGAATGACGTGGTGGTGACGATTATAGAATATAAGAGGGAGACGGCGCCGTCAGGCGTCAATTGATTCTTATTATGAAAAGGAAACCCAGATTTAGATTTTTTTGGCCGTCTGCCAGATCGTCATCGACGAGACCTCCGTATCCATCACCCTTCCAGACCCCAAGATACGGCTGTATACTGCACCAGATGCAATCATTCTCTCTCTCTCTCTCTCTAGAATCTTGATTCGTTTTCTTTTTTTCTCTATATAATGATGTTCTTATAACTTGAGACATATTCTGTGTCTTGTGCTTTGCGGTGCTGCTTCTCTCTTTCTTACTATCACTATCATTGTCATACACACACTCTCAGTTACCCTCACTATCACTTCTCTTTCTCTGCTTTCTAATGGCGATTCGGAGCATGACAGTGTTGTATATGGTGCTACTGCTGGTGGCTTTAGCTTCCGTCATGGGAATATCTTCGAGTTAGTAAACTATCCCTTAATATTGCAGTGATTTTCTTTTTCTTTTTCTGGTTATGTTAATCTCTCTATCTCTCTCTTTGAAGAATGCGGTAATGGGAGTCCATGCATGGTGGCGGTGGCAGCTGCTCCAGCAAATAATCAAATCCGAAAGGTGTGACGACATGGTTGGATGATGTGTTATTCTATTGTTTTTTATTAACAAACGAAGGTTCTTAAAAATGGTTCATTTTTGGTTAATTTGCAGCTTCTTCTGAATGGAGAGGAAGAGGATGAGGAGCTGTTCAAGGGTGGTGGTTTTGGAACGTTGGATTCTCGCCATGGGAAGGATGTGGTGAGCTGGGATTTGAGGAAGGCTCCATCAGGTCCTGACCCTTTGCACCATAATGGCGGTAGCCCTAAGAAGCCCAGAACTCCCTAAATCTCCCCTCAACTCTCTCTCTCTCTTTCTCTCTTTCTCTCTCTCTCTGGTGCCAATGAAGAGAAGCTTTTTTGTGGAGGTGGAACCAAGTTAAGGATATAGTCTATACTAGACCTGATCTTTTTTTTTTTTTTCCTTGCTTAAATATGTGACTATAGACATGTATGTAAGATGATGTGTTTATGATGTTAAATGATATGAGGGCAACTTTTTGTTTCATAGACCAAAATTCTTTAGCAAAGCTCAAATCTGAATGAGAACTGCGTTTTCTGCAATTTTTAACACACAGAATTCGTAGAAGAAAATATCTGAGCATGGAGTACTGACTACGTAGAGTTATTGTATTGACACAGTAGCCCTTCGTTTAAAAGATTCTGATCCAAGGGAGAATTCACTAGCTAGTTCGGGTTACCTATTTGTTAACTAGTCATTGACTAGCTTTATCCTTATTTGTTTCTCACTTTGGTGTAAAAGTCGGGCGTATCTTCACCCAACCCACCAGCTTGATGGGAAGTCGATCTGGTGGATATTTCAAGGTTTGGTTTCTCACAAACCTGATTAATAAGCTGGTTATATAAGCTAAACAATCAACAATTGCTAACCGAAGTCATGAAAGAATTACAACTGCCTGGCGCAATTGATGAGATTATAGTGTGATAAGTTCATCTAAATAAAATTAAGGGTTATTCAGCAGGGAAAAATTAAGAAAATTTGGTAGGGCCAAGCAGGGCTTATCAAAATTCTGTGTAGTTAATTAATATGCTTAGAGCTCTGGGTTGGGTCATTAATGGCATGATCATGTAGTTCATGGTGATAGGATTAATGAATGATAGCGGGGTCTGTTAATTAACTTGAACCTGTTAATTAACTTGAACCTACAACCAATCAACTCAAGCAGTGATGAGGCAAAGATTTCCTTCCATTAGGCTATCAACCCTGTTGGCATCATGTAGCTCTAGTTATCAAGCCCAAACTTTCTCATAGGTGACTGTAATTAGAGATTTGTTTTATTTTAATGGAGGAAAACTACACCCTTTTATTTTATTTTTTTAAGTGTTAAAATATAGTATTAGACTAAAAATCTGAAAAATGAATACAAGGATTGACTCCTTGGGAGTGGGAATGAACTATTAGTTTCCTCCACTACATTCTTTTGGTTGCTTGGTCCCTCCACAAATTTCCCTTGTTTCTGCCTCATTTGCTTTGATTGTTTCATTGAATGTTGTCAGTGGATTCACAAATAACAAAACCAGCTCGTTAGATAAATGAAAGCTTGCATTGCAAATGAGTCTCACTTGATCACGAGGTTCTGGTTCCCTTGTGCAGTTGTCCCAGTAAGAATGTGCATTTGGGGGTTTTTTTTTTGGCTGTTAATGGGAGCACTGATTATGGACAGAAAATTGGTGGCAGTATGTGGTGTTGCGACTAATATTGAAGGTGCTGCTCAGAAGAAGGCACAAGAGGTTGAGATCCATGACACATTTCTTATTTTGCCCAATTGTTCTAGTTTGGGGATCGGTTAGCTTTCCTTATGGATTCATTTCTTGCCACTATGGGTGGCAACTAAATGGGACCCAATCGGCCCTAACAGATAAGGGTCTAATGCAAGGCAGGTTTGGCTGTAGATTAACTCATTTTTTCACTTTGGATGTGCACAACAATGATGAACAACTAGGCTAGGATAATGTTTGCCATTAATGGTTTAATTTGGAGATCATATTGAACCTTCAGATAACATCTTGGATCATTTCAAGGAGTTTAAAGAAGAGGATTGAAAAACTGATCAAATATCCTTGGGAAGGTCAACTAGATCTAAGGCTGGTCAAATGACTTTGAAATTGATTCAAACTTTGTGATTAGGTAAATTTTATCATAATAATCCTTGTCTTAATAGTTTGAAAATTACTTGATCTGACCAATATTCTTTTGGGAAAATTACTAGATTACCCACAATTGGGTTTCAGTTTACTAAATTATCCATTCAATCTTTCCTTCAACAGATTTACTCAAAACAAACATTGGTATTACAAAAATACCCAAAACAGTAACATCCTTGACTATATACGGTTTATTTTACAATTTTACCGCCAGCCCCCTCTCTCATCCTCTTCTCTCTCTCCAACTCTTCTGCTGCCTCCATAGCCACGGTCACGACTAGCTATAAGGCATCATCCCTCTCTCTTGCTCTGATCTCCACCACTCTATCTATTCGAAAAAAGATAGAAAGGGATTGAAAATGATAAATCACCTCTCTCTCTCTCTCTCTCTCTCTCTCTCTCTCTCGCTCTCTATTTAAAGAGGGTTTTTTAGGGTTGTTGCAAAGGTTTCTCAACGCAAGAAGACAAAGGTCGCTGATTATAGCATTTTTAGCAACTCTTTCCATGCCTCATCCAAATCTGCCTATCAAGCTGGAGAGGTTCCACACCTTCCCAGAACGAAATACCAAATCACCTTTAGAAATCTGCACTTTGTTTTTCACTTATAAATTCCTCTGTTACGCTTCTAGCAGACCTAAAACTATGAACTTGATATGAACCTAATGAAACACCTAATTCTTTTATGAATTAAATTTAATTTACAATTCCAGTGTCCTCTAATTTGGTATGACTTTGAACATTAGTTGCTTTTTTTTTTTTTCAAACTTAGTTGTTAGAGAGGCGCCGTACAATTGGGCCATCAGAGGCGGATAGAAGGATCATTGCCGATGAGGGTTCCAGTTAGCAGAGATAGGAGGAAGAGAGGGGGAATAGAGACTAGAAAATTAGGGTAAAATGGTGATTCTGTTAGAGAGAGATCTCACTATCATCGAGTGAGACAAGATAATTAGTGAGGGTTGCAACGTTTGTCATGTATATCACCGTTTGCGGTGATATTATTGTAATTGCATAAAAGTAGAGTAAACCATAAACGGAAGAGGGCAAAGAAGAGGTTGAGGAAGATGAAGCGGGGGTAAAAATGTCAACAAACTGTAGGAAGTGAGGAAAGAGTACTGTTTTGGGTAATTTTGTAATACCCAAACTCGATTTGGTTAGGAAGGTTAACATGAAGATTGAGTGGGTAATTTTGTAAAAAGAAACCCAAAAGTAGGTAATCATGTAGTTTTCCCAATTCTTTTTACTCATCACTTTCAAATTGATTTTTTTAACTTTTCCTTTCATACTATTGAAAAGTTCTCTCTCTCTCTCTCTGCTCTCTCTCTCTCTCACATACACACCCAAAAATAAAAAAAAAATAATAATAATAAATAAAAATAATAATAAATAAATTAAAAATAAAAAATCTTTCTCCAATGCAGATATTAATATCGTCCAAATCTGGGATACTGGTTTGAAGTTATGAATTTTAAAAATTGGTATAGTAGGTTAATTGTGATAAATCATCTTATTTGGTTTAACCCATATTTGAATCCTATTCCAATAAACCAACTAGTAGGAATTGTGTTAGCATACCTCAAAGTGTTAATCAAACGGGTGGAACTTATGGTCGTTACCGTATGTTTGTTTTGTGATCAACCTCAACTTGGCGTCCCACTTGGGTAATCATGACCCACTAGGATTAGGAACCTTAGTTGGCCAAATCTCTATAAATAAAAGGTTTGACCACGACAAAGAAAGGTTTTACCTAATCTCTCTCTCTCTCTCTCTCTCTCTCTCTCTCTCTCTCTCTCTATATATATATATATATATATATATATAAAATGGTCTATGGCGGCATTTAAAACCGCTGCCATAGAGTATGAAAATTCCGCTATATGTCCATGATGACGTTTATAGAAAACGCCACGCTGCCATATCCACCACCAAAAAAGAACTACGGCGTTTTTTGTAACCGCCCACGTAAAATCTCTTCGACGATGTTTATAAATAAACACCGCTAAAAGTTTATATACAATGGCATTTATCATAACGCTGCTATCATGTTACATCCGCTTTTATAAGAATGCATTTTTAGTGCCGTTTACTAATGAATGCGGGTGCATATAGGGGCATTTATTGCTAAACGCTGCTAAATATAGGGTTTTTTTAATTAATTAATTTTTTTTTTAAATAAATGAACATATATTGGCGTTTTTAGTAAACACCGCTACAAGAAATGTTTTCTTATTTAAAAAATAAAAAAGACTTATAGTGGCGTTTATTAGTAAACATCACTAAATGTTGTTGTTGTGTTTTTTTTTTCATAAACATATTATTGTTTGTCTATCTCATTATGTAACCACTTGAAGCAAATGCCTACATTCTTTGATCTCATTCAGGATATGAATAAAAAATTAATAGATTTTCAAAAGACTGTACACAAGAATCTGATAAATGGCTATCCATTTCCTATAAACGTTTAGTTGGAACAAAGCATGTAACAAATCAGATTGTCATCATGGAGACAAAAAAATCTCATATCCATATAGATAGTCCTCACTTTAACAAGAAATAGCTCACAGGCTCTACTAACATAGTAACATAATAAGTTTTTCAAAATAAAGGTTCACACATCATGCTAGCTAGGTCAATCCCCGAGTCGTACTTTGCATCATCATCAGAGGCAACTCTATTGGTAAGTAGGTGACAAAATCCATGCAAGTACCTGAAAAAATGAAAAATACTAGTCAAGATCTTATTAAAGATTTATCAGAGGTAACTTTATTGGCAAGTAGAAGACAAAATCCATGTAAGTACTCAGAAAAAAAAAAAGTACCAGTCAAGTTCTTATGAAAGATCTATAAAAGTTCCATACATTTCACAAGTAGCAATTGTTCACAAGTATGTTTCTATTTTTGAGTTTTGTTATATAAGGATATTACCATCCCTATCAGATTATACACTTAATATAATTTTATCTTGTGAAAGTGTGTGAGTAGTGAGCTCTCCTCCCATACCCTCCTTATATTTCTCTTATTTTTTATTCATTTCAGTGTTCACAGTACTATTCATAGTTCTAAAACAACCCTTCTGTCTCTTCTCTTTCTTTCCCCATCACAAGCTGCTGGAATATCAAAGCAACAAGCTTCTCAATCCTTTGACCACACATATTTTCTATCTTCTTTAAGACACAAGAGAAAGGTCAGGATCCAGATCCTCTGTTATTCTTCAATTTGTTATTCATGTGTTATTCTAGGTGCAGAAGCTGACACAAACTGACACGTGGCAGTGCTGAATTAGACGGTGGAGATATGGACTCACCTAAACCGGTTTAAAAAGAGTTTAAACCGCATTGAACGAACCAACCCCAGATCTGGACTGATGAGTGAGCATAGTTAGCAAATTCGGATTCGGGAATTATTCGGGCGGAGAATTATTCGGAATAATTCGATTGATTAATTTAAGGATTCGGTCAAAAAAGTGGTCAAAAAAGCTTATTGGGTTTTTTTTTTTTAATTGTTTTTTTTTTTT